>NW_008590238.1:0-11073 GCF_000691845.1 Merops nubicus
AAAAACACAGTATCTCCTTTAATAGGGTGAATAACGTGCACAGGAAGAGGTCTCTCCAAAGGAAAATGTCACATACTTGTCTCAAGCATTCCTTCCTGCCACCATCAAGCTGAATTGTCCATCTCTTTCTTGTGCCTACAAGCTAACACACATTTTCCTGCATTTGCTGCTAAATTTTTATGGGTTGCAGAAAGGATTGTCCAAACATTCACCTTCCTAGAGCCTGTAAGATGATGAACAGATAGAGCACAGCCTCACTTACCTCCTTCCACCCCTCATTTGGGACACCAGTGTAGTCATGTTAAAGCCCTCAGGAGTGAGAAGCCAAGTGGATGAACAGTAAGATGAGATCAGTGTACAAGAGCCATCCACTGCCTACCATTTGCTGCCTCTGAATAGGATATGTGAAGCAATTAGGATGATTAGCTCTTCTTCCCAGGCAGTGATGGGTTAAGTTGCCCCTCTGAAAGAACTACATCAGCCTACCATGTAAAGGAAACATTTGGGATTATTAGCTTGTTTTAATCACTGAAAAAGCAATCTTTTTTCAATTAATACTTCCATGGTCTACTGACATCCTTGTTTTTCTGCATATCCACACATATCCAGAGCTGCCTTGAACACTGAGGGATAGGTCCATTTTTGGGAAAAGATTCTATGCCTCGTCTTTCTAGTTGCCAATTCATAGCCCTGTTAGTTACCTGACCAAAAACAGCTAGCTGTTTTTTTTGTACTGCAGTCAGGAGCCCACCACCTAACACTGCAAAGAAGATGTTATGGTGGGATGGCAGAAAGATTGACACAGAGCTGTGAATGGCTACATATGGACTACAGCCAAGTGGAGCTCCTATGACCTCCAGCTTGCCTGGGCTTTTACCTTGCTGATATCAAGTTAGTTTCACACTTTACCAGCCTTATGTGTTCAGCTACTCCTTGATATATTTCCTCGTGGGAAGATGAGATTGGTTGGCACTGTGCCACAGAAGTTAGAACCACCTCTGTTGTGCAGAGGTAGAGATGGAAGGTGTCAATCAAGCTGGGAAGTCCAACCTCACAGGGAGATCCAGATATATTAAAAGTTCAGATTAAGTAATGCCTCTAAAATATAAAACTAAAGCCATAAACACAAAAAATATGCTTTGGAGGGGGAAGAAGAAACAGAGGGGAATTAATCTAAAAGGTTTTTTTGGTTAATGTGATTTTAGAAGAAACTTAAAAAATAGCACTCACAAGGAAGAAGTAAAAGAAGACCCAGTTTTCTGTATCTTTGAGAGCTAATGGACTAAAAGAAGTGTCAGGCAGAGTGTAGTTTAGAAAGCTGTGCTTTACTTGATATTTTATTTAAAATTTTTTTTGAGTGTGAAACATCTATCTATAGAATGCCCTTTTGTATAAGGGCACACCTGCCTGCCAGATAAAGCAGCATGCAGGACAGAAAAAATGCTTGAATCCTCCTAGGAGAAAAGAGTTCTACTTTAATGAAGTCCATTATGGAGCTCTGCTTTCAGTATAGGAAAGCATCTAGCAATGAAAATGAGACTCTCTCATGAAGTGTAAAAGTTGTGACAAGCCAGCTACACATAGAAATGACAAAGTTTTGCCTGCCACAGACAGCTCAGAAAACATCCCAAAGTGTACTGGAGTCACAAGGAGTCACTGGATTTCAATCAGAGTTGAGTGAAATCAAGTGCAACTGAAAATGCATTAGCTGCACCATGCATGTATTTACAACAAGGTAAGAAATACATGAGGATGCCTTCTGCTTGGCATTATCACCTCAAATGTGAGGGATGCAACTACCTGGCTGAGGCTGGAAGATTATTTAATATGGATAGTATTATTTATGGAAAATATATGGATATTTTTGTAATCTGTATAAATAAATTTTACATGGATTTATCATCCATAGTTAGGATGGATGTATAAGACTCAGGAAACCAGGTTTGTTTTGCAGCCCAACACTGCCCAATTCCTTGACCTTTTGCACATATTTTTTATATGCTTTAGATCCTCTCTGTAAAGTGAAGGCAACACTGTTTTATTTATGTGTGTACTCTTGTATAGCATGGTCTTTCTCCTTAGTATGAAGGAAAATTTGCTCTATCTTGAGTTTTCCAGGTTAGTAAAGTGGAAAGAATCAAAAAAGTGTAATAATATTGAGAGTTAATTGCAGTGGTCCTTCTGACTTGATTAAGCCTGTTGTTGCTTGGAACAGAGTGAAATCACTGTTCACTGAGAATTTTACTTCTGACATTTTGAACACACAGTTGTTGAAGCTTGTTATAAATACAGGAAAGCCAAGCTGACCTATTTTAAACAAGATACCCATAAAATTTAATCTTTTGCCAATACTAGATCTCACTAGATTTGCAAAACTATCCATCACATATGTTATGCCCACAAAACTTCTAGGCCCCAGTGGGGCCAGCAGGCAAGGAACTGAAATCCCCCATGGAAAAATCTTCTGTAAGATGCACAGAAGGCTGGCACTCCCTCACTTGGAAGGTCATACTGATGAGATTTTAAATGCATTGCTGTGTGTTTTATAGATTTGGAGCAGGTTCAAACAATCAAACCAAAACTCCACCTGCCATAGAAGGGAAGAGTCCTTAGGTTCATGCACTCATCCAGTATGACTTGTATTATTTTCCCCATCAGTAAAGAGGTGATAAAAGCTTTCTTCTGGGCTCCTGTGCAGCTTAAATTAGTGTTTTTGAGATCTCTTTAACCATCACAAACTAGCAACTCCTTCCTTCTGGGAAAATGAAATGTGCTCTGTAAATCCACTCTGAGGTTCATACAACATTGAGCGCAGATACCAAGGCACAAAATGACTGTGACTTTTATCAGTGATCCTAACGAGATCCTAAAGTAACTGTTCCCATGAGAGCCATTTCTGTAGCAGACAAGCAAAGGAAAATAAAATAAAAAAAAGGTCATCATTTGGCTGCTTGCAGACTGGTCTTACCCATAAACTGTTACCCTTACAGTGCAAAGACTGACTGTTGGTATGCAACAGATTTAGGACATTAGAAAAGCAGTTCTATGCTTCTAGAAATCCTTTGCATGCTAATTCATCTTTGTTCGTGCTGTCTTTGCAAGCAGAATTTAGCCTCATAATTTCTATGAACTCTCTCCTTCCCTCTCCTACATATTACCTTCATCTTCCAGACCTCTAAACCCAAGTCAATTTATTATTGATGAACAGCATTTGTATAATATTTGTCAGGAGATTTGATCTGAAGGATCATAAACTTCATGTTGTAATTTTTTTTTCAGCCAATACTGATATGCAGTTCTCTCCAGTGTGGAACAGAGGAGCAGCCTGAAGATACCTTACATATTAGGTGTTTAAAGACAAGCTTGTAACTAAAAGTGACCATGAAAATTAGGGCTATGGAAAATTCTAATTTTTTTTATTCAGACCCCAAGTTCAGTAAAGTAAAAGATACTTTTATGAAAAACCTCAAGTTTTTCATAAAGTATCAAGGACTTTTATCCAGTTATAAAAATTTTATAATGCTTATTCTGCAGACCACACAGCAACACATTCCTGCAGCATCCAAGGAGCACATGGCACAGAGAGAGACCCATCTGGAGGAGGGAAAGGAACTCTCCTTGTCATGGCTCATGGCCAGCCTGTCAAGCTTTCATCCACAGCATCATTCCCACAGCTTCAGTGAGGGGTTTGAACAACAACAAGTGCCTGAACATATCTAAACTTACTATCACTCTCACTGTTTAACACTGAAAAGATGATAGGGAATTTAATTGGGGTGTGAAGAGGCCACAATAACCTACAGAGGAATTTCTTTGAGCTCACAGCACTTCCTTCCTTCACCTTGATCTACTTGTCCATCAAAACAACCAGCTATTGCACTTATCAGTGAGCACTGAGGCAGAGCATCCTATAGAGTAGAAGTCCCCAGATTTTTTTTGGAAGTAGATACATACAAGCACTGGCAAGATATCCTCCTACTAAGACTCTTTAAATCTCTACAGCTAAATGCAAGAGGGCTGAGGAGAATGTGCAGCTATTAGATTGCCATGAAATCACCCTCTGCAAGTGCCAGCATGGTGCCCTGAGTGGTGTTTGCCTGACTGGCACTCTCCAAAAATCACAGCCAAGCATGGGTCAGGGACAAACAAGACCAAGGAGTGAGCACACAGCTCAGCTGACAGAGCATACTAGGGACTTTCTCCTATTCTCAGTATAAACAGTTTTGGCTCCCATCTCCCTACAAAATCTTTCAACACTATCCAAGATGGTTTTGATCCTTCCAGGGCCAAAATGTGCCTCCACACAAAGCCAAATGTTATGAAGTATGGATGCAGGTGATTTGTGCCATTGCCCTTCAGGCCAAAAAATGGTCCTCGGAGATTTTATTTAGCAGTAAAAACGTGGGCTCTGAGTTCCAGTAAGACCCCAGTCTGACTGGCGTGGTAGCAGAAGGAGTGACAACATCCTTACATTAGATATTTTGAATCAAGCAGGTAGAGATAGAATTCATTTGTCTCCATTGGTGTCATGTTTGATGAATGATTTCAGCTGACGGTGGATTTTCAGTTAGATTTAGGAGATTTAGTTTTGTTGTGATAAAGGGATAATCACACTTAAAGAGTCCCTTTCCTAGGTTGCTTTCATTCTCTTTACACAGCAAGCAGAAAAAGTAGATATTAAATTTGCAAGAAAATTACAGCAATAATAATAACCACCACAATCACTGCCAAACACCTTGGGAACAGGAGGTAAGTAAAAGGCTGATGTTTAGTTTTGATCTTCACATAGATAAGGAAGCAAAACAAGAAATGGTGGAGTTATCTTAAAACATGCACACGTGTGCAACAGAAATGGAGAGTCATTCTGAAATCCACATTAACCAGAAATTTGTGTCAGGAAATACTGGATCTAAGACCTAGTGCTCATGGCAATCCATTTTTTTTTTTTTTTTCAAATACATTGGAAAATATCTTTCCCACTGTGCAATATTTAATTAGACCTTCATGAGATTTTAAAGCAGGCTCCACGGATTTTCATAACTCCATCATCTTGCAAATTCACATGCCAAGTTTACATAAATGGAGACAAAGATTAAAAAAAGCAGAGAATGTAATGAAAAATGCTGTCATCTAAGACCTTAGGAAGAATAAAAAGGATAAGAGAAGATCCTAAGAAAAAAGTGATAAAAAAAGGGAAGAAATATGCATGAAAGAGATATTTTAAAAAGAACCCATACCTTATGAATGGCTAACAATAATAATAAATCTTTTAATCTATAGATCCTGTGCTTCAAAATGTAAAGGAAGGTTTATTATTGTAATTTTACTATGTTTTGGTCAGCCCAGTGAGGACTCTGATCTGCTCAGTGACGAAAACAGTATGTCAGTATGTTGCATCTCTTTCCCACTGCTGGCACAATCCATGCTCTACACAGCCTTCTGTCTCACTGAGATGCTATTCTTAGTGCTTGATGGCAAAAGACTCCAGGTAACACACCTTGTATACATACAGACTATTCAGAAATGGTCTCCCTCATGTTCTTTTAATCCTAAATTTAGTTTCTCCTTTGTCATGGTTTAACCTCAGCTGGCAACTAAACACCATGCA
Source organism: Merops nubicus (assembly GCF_000691845.1). Classification (NCBI taxonomy): domain Eukaryota; kingdom Metazoa; phylum Chordata; class Aves; order Coraciiformes; family Meropidae; genus Merops; species Merops nubicus. The sequence goes on from NW_008590238.1 coordinate 5,609, forward strand.
GCTGCTGCCCACTGCTCCTCCCCACCATGTGTTATGGGAGGAGAATCAGGAACAAAACAAAATGCCCATGGGTTGAGAGAAGGACAGTTTGATAGCACAGCCTAAAGAGAGAAGAAACAATAATAACAACTATACCACTAGTGAAATAACATATCAAGAGAATAATAATAAACCACTTACCAAACACACAGCTTTCCCTTCTCCAGCCTCGTAATAAACTCACCCACCAAAACCAAGCACAGCTTCTTTGGGCCAGCCCCTTCCCTTACAGAGAGGGCATGACATCAGTAGGGTATCAAGTAACCCATGGGCTGCTTCAGTTGTTTATCTTGGCTGTGGCCCCACCCAGCTGCAGCAAAGACACTTGTGAATATTAACCCTATCCTGACCAATCCCAGGATGTCTTTGAATTAGGAGATTCCTCAGAGTTATTCTCCTTCTCAGGCCAAAGCTAGAGCTGACAAGAGACATCATATTTCTGACATGGATAGGTTGCTTACAAGTGATTCAGTATGTTCAGTCTTCAATGCTGAGCTCCACAGAACCTGGAAACCCCTTTTCTTTTACAGGATCTGCAGCCTTCTCAGTACTTAAACAATGAATAGTTTTAGACAGGTAGTAAAGCAGAAGGTAAGCAGAAAAAAAGTAACAAACAGGAAAAAAAATATTTGAAGATACATGCCTATAGTCAAACTAGTCAGTAGCAGAATCACAGATATTTGAAGGCAAAATGGAAAGACATGTGTTGGGACTGAAGATGACACTGTTGTAGATGCATAATCCTCCTTCAGTACCCTTCAGTCATGTCTCAATGCTGTACCTGCAAAAGGGTGACTGCTTTTCTTTCTTTCTCCAGGATTTAATCCCCTTTCTCTTGAGTCTGTTTTCTCAGTTATGCTTCCTAAGAGAGACCCAAGAAGACTTCACCTTTTTATGCCATCAGTGAGAAGCAGCATTAAAAGGTGTACAAAACCTAATGTGTTGATATCAGAAGAGATGCTGTCCTAGCCTGGTGCCACAATGGCAGAAAACACTGTACCTCACTGTTTCATCCTTCCTCTTCCTGATACCAACTAGTTCCCTCATCCTCTTCCATTTTTTTTTTTTCCACAAAGTTCTAATCACCAGCATGTTTCAACATTGTCACGGGGTGTGTTTGTGTGGAGGGAATCACCATTAAAAATTAATGGCATTCCCCACTGTCTCCAACGTGGAACTTCCTTCAAGTCTACAACTCAGTTCATTTCTGGTATACAGCACATTAGACAGAGTCAAACTACCTCCACATTCCTCTCTCAGTCCCAGAAAATATTTTGGACTATTTTCTCACTCCTCTCTAAACATAAAAGGAGGCATGCACAGTGATTATAAAGCATGACATGATATTCTCATGTTCTCCCTGCTGCATAGAATTTTTTCCTCTACTTGAACAAAGAGGCTTTCTTAGTTCAGAAACAGCAAATAAACAGACTTCATTTGACTCTTTCCTCCCACTGGCTCATGCTGGGATCAAATATGTATAAAGCCCAATCCAACTCTTCACAGAATGCTCTCACTAGGCTGAGTTCTTTAAAGTCATTTTATGCATGTCTTCAGGGTGCTCTCAGCAACTGAGTCATCACTCAGGAAAAGATGGGGGAAGCAAAGGAGAGAAATCTGCAGAGATGACAGAACATATCATAAAACTCTATATTTTTTAAAAAAAAACAGATTTGAACAGTAATAATTGTCATTATGTACACTTGAGGGCAGAGGCTGAGTTCACAAAAGAAGGTGTAAAGCAACAAGTAAAGAGCAGAGTTCAAGAAGAGGAGTGGATGAGATCTGGCATTTCATCAGGACCATCCTCTGCAGAGTGAGAAGGCAGAATTATTGTGCTACAACTCTAAATATACAGCCACATTCCTGTTCCCCTTATCACTTTCTCTTGGTATCTCAGTCGTAACAGGAACTTATGTCACTGAACAACATGAAGAAGTTGTTTATGCAGGAGTGTCAAGGAACAATGAAGATGACTCTCCCAGCAGCATGTTGCATTGCCTGATGTGGACCAATAAAAAAGCAACAAGAAAAATTACAGCAGTCAAGATGAGAGGCTATAAGAGGTGAGAAGGCTGTTAGTAAGTTACAAAGATCTGCAGTGGTGGAATAAGGAAAAGCAAGGTGACTTTATGACTAATGAAATTACATTGATGAGGAAGAAAAACAAGTACTTGTGCACCTAAATAAGATGTGTACAGTATGGAAGCAAAATATAGCTTTTCTTCATCCTGAGCAGTCCTTGATTAATTACAAAATCTGTATCTTCCTTCCACCTTACTGTCTGTGCTATTAATGATGATAAAATCTCCCACGACATGTCCTCACTGACCTTCTCAGTGTGGGGAATGGGCAGCCAGGCATTCTCCCCTGTGGGAGATGGACAACAGGCAAGCTGTCACTGCATTTCTTCCTATTTTGTGAAAGTAACAAAGAGCCACTGAGCTTCTCAGTCACCCTGGCACTTGTCCTGGCCACTGGTGAATGGAGAAAAAAAGAAAAGGTAGGACGAAAGGAGGTTCTATCTGAACATAAGGAAAATTTTGTACGGTGAGGGTGACTGAGCAGTGCTGTAGATTACCTAGAGAGGCTGTGGAGTCTCTATCACCAGAAATACTGAAAAGCCATCTGGACATAGTCCTGAGCAGCCTGCTGTAGGGGAGCCTGCTTGAGCAGCAGGGGCTGGACAAGATGACCTCCAGACACTCCTTTCAACTTCTACTATTCTGTGATTCTATGAAAAATGTTCATAACTGTATAGAAGCTTTTGACTCATGTGTCAGCTGTTCTTACATCTCATTTTGAGTTTGGACAAGTCATTTCATCCTTTAATGCTTCCATTTCTTCATCTGCAAATGGGGTTTAATTATACCCATTTCCCAGGGAGGCACACTTCATTAGGAGTGCAATCCACCCACATGCAGAAAACCCATGCACTTTTTAAACCCCTAAGTGGAACGTAAGTGATGGTCCAGACCTTGTGGGTCGTCCAGTGAGCTGGGATAAATGTCACTCTTCATTTGCAAAGTCCCTGGGATGCTGAAATCAGAAGTAGTATTAACAGTGCAAAACGTTCCTCTTGTTCTCTGTGTGAGCTGGGGAATACCACAGCTACCAACACTTTATGATTCCAAGGCATTAAAATTTGTCTGTTGTCATAATCCATACGCTTGGGTTGTTATTTTGTGTAGTTAAAATCCGAACATGCTTCTCTGCTGCAGCTAATTAGTGATATCCACATGGGAGATGTTACAGCTCATAGGCTAGTCTTTGCTGTGACAGAGTTGACAGTGATGGCAACGAAGTCTGTTCCAAAGAGGAGAAGAGGAACAGTGCTATCTGGAATTGATTTTTGTCTTCATTAAAGTCTTGTCATGGTTTAACCCCAGCCAGTAACTAAGCCCCACACAGCCACTCGCTCATTCCACGCCAGTGGGATGAGGGAGAGAACTGGAAGGGTAAAACAGAAAACTCATAGGTTGAGATACAGAGAGTTTAACAGGTACAGAAAAAGCTGCATGTATAAGCAAAGAAAAACAAGGAATTCTTTCACCACTTCCCATGGGCAGGCAGGTGCTCAGCCATCTCCAGGAAAGCCAGGCCAGGCTCCATCACACGTAACGATGGCTTGGAAAGACAGACACCATCACTCCACACATCCCCTCCTTTCTTCTTCCCCCAGCTTTATATGCTGAGCATGACATCATATGGTCTGGAATATCCCATTGGTCAGTTTGGGTTAGGTATCTCAGCTGTGTTCCTTCTCAAATTTCTGTGTACCCCCAGCCTACTCACTGGTGGGGTGGCGAGAGGCAGAAGAGGCCTTGACTCTCTGTAAGCACTGCTCAGCAGTAACAAAAACATCCCTGTGTTGTCAACACTATTTGCAGCATAAATCTAAGACACAGCTCCATACCAGATACTAGGAAGAAAATTCACTCTACACTAGCCAAAAACAGCAGAAGCATAAACTTACTATTTTCCCCTAAGCAAAACTACTACCCAGACTTATCTAAAATTTTACTCATTCATTTTATTGGATTATTTTTTATGTATTTTAATATATTCACCACTCAAACTGAAGACTTAGTGAAAGCTGACTCTACATCCAACTTTCTATGTTCTCAGGGTAAACAGTACACACCGAGTTTAGCATTTACTTCTAAATGCCAAAGAGTTATGTATTGTAAAAGATGTGGGATATCAGTATTCAGAATATTTGGACTATGGCAGATTATGAGGACAGTTAAATTGCTAAGTTTAGCATTTACTTCTAAATTCCAAAGAGTTATTTATTGTAAAAGATATGGGATATCAGTATTCAGAATATTTGGGCTATGGCAGATTATGAGGACAGTTAAATCAGAAACTTGTAGAAATAATAGTCAATATCTAGTGATCTGTTTCAGTAATTCAGTGAAAAGGGAGAGCCAAGGTATGATAAAGGTTTTTCTGTGATGATGGCAATTCCATTGTGTTGCTACTAATCTGCTCCAGCCTTCAAGTCCAGTCCCACCTCTTTTCTCTCTTTTTCTAAATTGTCAGAACCACAGTCCATTTCAGATCTTTAAGAATAACATAGTTAAACTTCAAATTTCTAGATCTGTTCCTGAGACTTTAAAGAGAACCACAGGAGAATCAAATGGTTTCATGGAGAATGCCTTATTTTTTTTGTTACAGCCACTGGCCTATGCCCTCATTTTTCAGCTTCCAGGAGGAGAAACTACAAATCAAAATCTATACGAAATATTAGCATTTATGAAATATTCCATGTGCCAAACACTGAACTGGATGTATTTTGACTTTTCTAAGTCATGGAGATTGATATTTTCATTGTATATAGTTTAATACCTGTTTCAAAAACATCACACATTACCCGTAGAGGAAAATTTTAACATTCCATTCACTTACACTTTATGCCCAGCCAAGCAAGTCCATTTTATCACTTTTCCCTGGTATGTCCATTAGTGAACATATTTGAAAACAAAATAATAAAGCTGGTATGCCTGTCATGTGATTGGTTAAGCCACATTGAGTGTTCCTATCCACAGAGCAAAAATATGATCACCTAACGCTTTCAAAATGTGCATCCCTTATTTCCAGGGAAGTCTAGTAAACACTGCCATACCCATTCTGAATGGATCCTTCTGTCCTCACTGCTTCCCCCTAGAAGTCATGACAGGTTTGTTCTACTGCCAGCTTAATCCACTTTCCAGTTCCTAATAAAGATTAACACTGATATTTGCCAGCAAAAATTGTGTTCTCCTTAAAGCCTTGGTTTCATTTTTTAGAGTATTTGACCATTGATGTCCAGAGCCTCAACATGACCAATTGCACAGAAGTATTGTCAACTCAGCTGTAGACCACAGCTGTGTTTCACTTATGCTTGGTGACTTCACAGAGAAGCATCTTCCTCATCTCTTTCC
>NW_008590238.1:11104-78694 GCF_000691845.1 Merops nubicus
TTGTCCAGTTCTAGATGCACTCAAAGTTTTTCTGGCTGATTTTTGTTCCATCTCTATATTGACAGATTTTTTTGTTTGTCACCTGGATATTTGAAACTGACTCAAAATACACTGCCTACTTCCAGAATTATTTTTCTATGTACCTTGAGGTCTTGGATAAATGATCAAAACCACATCATTCTTCCCTATTATTCCAGTATAGCTGTCTGTGGAACATGACTGAGAAAATGAGAAACTGCTGCCCTCTTAAGCTTCATGAAATACTAACTGAAGCAATGCCCTATTATACCTGAATATTACCAGTGACATGCAGCCACATGATACAAAAAAAAAGGGGGACAAGGAAATTAAAGGAACAGAAAAGAAATCCAAAAAAGAAATCCAAGGTGTGTTACTACTAGCAGAAGGAATGATACATTTTAAGTACATGTATTAATCACAAATATTAGCCTCCAAGACTTCAGAACTAATTGCTAGAAGCCCTAAGAAGAGTTGATAGAGATATAATAGCTGTACAGACTTCTTTTCCCTCTCAACAGGATTAGCTGAGCTGAGTATAGCATTGTACATGACACCACGAGACAAGATTGGTGCTAGCACTAGAAAATCATCACCTCTTACGATGAGAGGTTTGACAAAGTGCGTGGTAAGATGTATAGTACAAGTTCAGGGAGCTCAGGGATTGAAAGCAGGATTTAGAGCTTTCAGTCTAGGCATAGGTATGTAGGCACAGGCAGCATGGTTGATTAAAACCAGTACAGAACTAATACATTCTTTTCCTTTCAAATCCAAGTTTCTGTCCACAGCTCCTACCTCTGGATGTAGAGAGATAACATGTTTCTGTAACCATTCTTTACTAGAGTTTTGAGAAAATATTTTTTTTTTTCATTTTCAGAGGAAAAAAAAAAAAGCCATATTGAAGAGCCTAAGACATATTTTAGGAAAGGACTACCACCAGGAGAGAGCAAGAAAAAAGAAAGAGGGATGAAGATGTCAAAGATAATGAGCAGAAAAACAAAAGAAATATGAATATTTATAAACATGCATAGAGAGAGGGCATCTTTTTATTTAAGGCTGATGGTTGTCCTTTCATTCCAAGATATATCCTCTCAAGAGGGATTTTAATTTTGCATAGACTGTTTTTCAAGGGAGTGAAGCCAAGAGAGAACTAAGGTGTTTTCATGGCAGTGGGATTTCTTCTTTCCTGTTCTGGGTAGAAAAGGCATTAGCCCCACTGCACAGCACAGCAGCTCATAAGAAAAAGCACAGATGATTGTCATGATTGTCTTGTGAACAGATAGACATTCAGACTGTGTACACATGGAACTGTAATTCCCAGAGTCACCAGGGTTGTGAAATGGAGAAATAATATTTACTGTTTGTGGAGGAAGGGGAGGGGGGGAAAAGGTTGGGAGGAGACAAAAGTGAGAGCAAGTTTTGCCCTTTCTTGAAGTCATGCAATAAGTCAGAACATTTCACTGGCTTAAAAAAAAAATAAAAATCCTATCCTGAAATTATGGAGTTGTGCTTCCCGTTTCCCTTTGCCTTAAAGTTTCCCTTTGAATTTACTTCATACCAGAACCATCAAAAATTTAGCAAATATAGAGCCAGGGACAGGCATGAACAAGATTTATAGTGAAGTGAGGTAGAAAACAGGTGGGGAGGGCCTTTTTTCCCCTAGCTCTTCCTAGCTTTGTAATGAAAGGTTTTCCAAGCTCTAATTATAAATCAAAGCTCAAGCTCTTCTGTGAATCAGTGTTTGAAGGAGCTGCAGTTTTGCCCTTTAAAACATTTCCTGAGCCAGAGAGTTGGATGGAGGAAGGATGATTTTCCACATTTTATAAGGTGGGCAGAAAATGACAGTAAGCTGCATAGAATAATACAGAACGGATGCCCTGCATTAAAGAGGGGGACAAACCTAGCTCAGCCAGGTGGATCTGTTTTCCTCCTCACCCAGCAATGTGGTAAAACACAGCAGGCAAAAATAAGCTTCACTGCTGAAAAAAGCCATTTGAGCTCAGTCCATGATACAAAAATGTTATTTGGGGATAGGACAGATACAGGTGTGACTCAGTGGAAGGAATATGCCTTGGTCAGCAAGCTGCTGATTGATGTTGAGCACACTGCCCAGTCATTCTTTAATTATGCTTTTCTAGAGAGGAGGTAGTGGTGACAGTAAAAATTCCTAGCATTGGGGTGATGATATGATCCATGGAGGCTTATGAAGCATTCAAATATTGAAGAAGTGAGAATAAAAATGTTTAGCTATATAAAAATAGAGGAGGATAATCCACTCTTATATACAACAGGATGCAAAGAATTGCTTGGAAAAAAACTCCATGATACTGTCCAGATGACTCCATCTCCTATTTGAAACTCAACAACATCTGGACAAAACCTGTCACAGTCACATGGGATTTTCTGCAAGCTTTGCCACTTACAAACATCCTCTGCGTTTACAGAGCCCATTCATTGTGTCCCCATAACGCTACTTTCCTCTGCACTCTCTTTTGCAAGGACCAAATCTTTCAGATCATCAATTAAGGAACAATTACCACTTTAATGATATTACAAGCAAAGCTTTCTTGTATTTCAGCTGTTTTTCTCTACCTTGCTTACCAGAAACTTATCATCATCATCTTTCTGTAATAGGAGTAGACAACTCTCTGAGACCAGATTTCCCCATAATGCAGACTGGGTGTCAGTTATGAACCACTTTACAAAAACCAAGAAAGAAGAAAACCAGGACATATGAGACATGTAACCAAACTCCATGCTATTATACTATACAAAACCTCAAATATTGCTGATAGGAATCCATGTGTGTAGCCCTCTACCAGCTATAATGGCTTGGATTCATATAAACCTAAAGGGATACTTTTCAGTTACCACATCTAAGGAACACTGCAAGAAATAGAACAGGGATCAATGTCTCTGCTTTACATGGCAATTTCACACAAATAAAGTTTTTCACTTAATTGCTTTCTTACACCTCACAAGCTCTCATCATCTTTCACTGACTGTGTATCCCAGTAGGAAGGACACTGTCATCAATAGGAAGCATCCATCCCATTCCAGACTATAAAGGTAAGATATGAGGTGGCTAACAACCAAAGGAACAAATATATTCACTCCCAGTATATGACAAAGCAAAGAAAGGAGTGAGCCGAGTCAGAAGCCAGGTCATTAATCCAATTTCAAACATATAATAATTGCCAAAGAACAACATCACTACATACGTGATCCTCCTTCTGTCCTGGTTGTGATGTTGTCCCACCACCTCTAGGAGCTCTAGTCACAGTGAACAGCCAGGGAGCCCTTCCAGTAACTGGAAACCCCTACAGCATACATCCACTACACAAGCACTTCTTTTCACTACAAGCAGGGCCAGGCTTTATATTGTTAACTCTAGAGGCAGGACACCTGGTGGTGGTTTCCTAATTGATTTTCACTCAAGGTTGGCCAGGCCTTGAGGGAAAACCAAGTGGAAGATCTCTCCTGCCTGGTTGTGGACAACTTCTACATGTCAACCCTGATTCAGGGCTTGGGGTTTAGACCACCCCTACAACATACATCCACTACACAAGCACACACTTCTTTTTACAATAAGCAGGGCCAGGCTTTATATTGTTAACTCTAGAGGCAGGACACCTGGTGGTGGTTTCCTAATTGATTTTCACTCAAGGTTGGCCAGGCCTTGAGGGAAAACCAAGTGGAAGATCTCTCCTGCCTGGTTGTGGACAACTTCTACATGTCAACCCTGATTCAGGGCTTGGGGTTTAGACCCCAGCACTCAACCTCATCACAGGAGCCTTGGGAAGAACTGCTCCAGAGGGGCAGGTTTCTGTTCTCAGGGTGGATGAATGCCTGTTCTGTTCTTACAGCTGTGCCCAACTGTAGGCCACCTTTCCTTACTGCTGGAAGAGAACACAAAAAAACCCAAGTAGCTTCCTTGTCTGCATCATTTGTAAGGAGTCCTCAGGAAAATACTTGGTGGAAAAAAAAAAAGAAATTATCAGTAGCACCATTTGAGGAGTATAATGATTGTATGAGAATCACACTCACTCCTGCCACAGAGAAAAGCTTTGGCAGGCTTAACAGCCTAGACTCTAATATGTCTCTCATTTGAAAATTACAATTTCATTCAAGGGGATAAGCCAATAAAAAGAAATTGTTATAAATTTGATTAAAGGAAGAGCACTGCATGTCTCTGCTTTTGCAGGGCTTATTTTTCTCTCAAAAAAATTAAATTAATACCAGAGCCTTTATTTATACTAAATTACAAAGAGAGGAAAATTAAAAATGTGATGCAACAGTTAGAAAAGCTAAACAGGAAAATTGCTTCATGTGCATTGCATACTGAGTGTTCAAATTTCCACTGTGAGTAGTGGAATCAGTCCCACAAGCAACAGAGAACAGTGCAGTTCAAATAGCTTCAGGTGTTGGTTTCCAGCTGGCACACAAGTCTCAGATTTACTTAGTGGCATAAACCACATTTTTTCCAACATATTAGAGTCTAATCGGCAGCACTGAATCACAATTAATGTCATCCCATCGTGCTGGACAATACAAGCAAGTTGATTTCATAAGAACTAGAGACAGTAAAATAAATCTTAAAGAAAATTTCTTCTGATTCATAGAGACTCATTTTTAAAGTATGTTTTTCACACTATCGACTTCAAGGTTTTTTTATGTCATTTATGTGCACTTACCTGTCATTTATGTGCACTACCCTATGGACAGCATGGCTTGTTTGATAGGTCTAGTGATTCTTGCAGATGAGTGTCCCTGTGTATTTCCATTACATGCCACCTTAGAAAGGGTGTTAAGAAGAGTGCAATACCTTTAAAACACAATGGACCTCCTCCTCCTCAATATAAGCTGTGCTTAAAGCAGTAGGGCAGAAAGACAGTTACTGATTGTCCTACAGACGACAAACTATTCAGAGTATCCTCATTATAAGGCCTGGCCCCTGACTTGCAGAGAAAAAAAATCACCAGAAGTTACTTTTTTTTTGAGGAGGACGACCAAGGAAATCAGTATAATAGTATCTATTAAGTTTCAGAGCCCAGTATTTCTGTAAAAACACTTACTGGAAATCCACTTTCTGTAAAAAACACTTCATCCCCAGCTTCTTTTGCTACATACATGTGTTCCTCAAACCAAGGTGGTCATAGGGAAAAAAAAAAAATCTCTTAATTGCACCAGTGCCTTCATTATGCTTTGCTTGCCCCTTGCTAAACCCTGGCAAACAGTCCTGTCTTATCTCCAAGGTGTGGCAAGGGATCTTCCACAAGGACACAGCCTGGGCAACACCAGTGCTCTTGTCTCTTCCCTCTCTCTGCTTTCAGTGTCCACCCACTGCTGTGCACCACAAATCCAGCACTCATCACACAGAAATGAAGGCAGCCAGTCCTTTGCCATCACTTCATATTGGACCACGCTAGCAAATCTTTCTTGTGCTACAAGAGTGTACTGCATCCCTAAGCACTATCAAACTGGAGCTGGTTTCTTCCCACTCATGCTAAACTAATGATCCATTGTTTTTCTTGTTTTAAATAATTTTAAAAATGCATTGTCCCACTAGGTAGTTAATTCCCCCTTCAGTAATGACCTCATTATGTGACAATAGTTTAAAAAAAATTACTTGCAGTTGTTAAGGAAATTTTAATTTCCACTTTAGAAAAAGGCCAAATTATTTATTAAAATTAAGTGCCTGTAACTTTTAACCAGACAGACATTGGGCTTAAAGTAATTTATTGCCCTGGTACAATATAAGAGACTAATTGTGGAAACTGTAATACATTTCTTCCTCTTGAAAGTAATTATTTTACCTGGAACACATTGAGAGAAGAAACTTCTCCCCTACCAACTTCAGTTCTGCAGACTTCAAGGTGTGTCTGTGAAATGTGAACATTTTCTATTTCGTGTTGTTTACTTTGAAGAGGACTAATAAAATCCTAGATTTACATGACAACTTTAATCTAAAACAGTATAAAAGCTTTTCATAATGATACAGTGCAGATTATGACACTGTTGAGAGAGAGGCATGTAAATATGTGTGGATACATATACACAAGCATACATTTATAAATGCATATATATATATATATCATACAATGCAATACTAATAGACAGTTATATTTGTGATAGCCATCGTGCAGTGTGATGCTAGTAGACATTTATATGTATATTTATAGTAGACTGGGCAAAAGCTTTTAAAATAAATCTGTGAAGAAGTAAAACAGCCAAGTTACTTCTCTTCCTTTTGCAACACACATGGTGTTGAAAAATGAATAAGGGCTTGAATGTCCCCCCTAGAGGTGAATTTTAGTGGAATTTAAAGGCATTAACAGCTTGCAGGAAAGGATGTTGAGAATGAATCTGCAGTATATGCCTGTACTTGGCACCTTTCTTTTCTCCCCTCCCTCAACATTTCCCCTTGCTCTGCTCCCCAGAGGCTCCTACAGCACTCTTTCTGTCTTTTAGCACATGACATTTCTGGCAAGCTGTCCTTGCTGTATGACACAGTATAGGGCTATGCTTTTCAACTGAGCACCCAACAAGCTCTCCCCTGGAGCCAGGCTCCCTGGGATTGCATTAGGACATCAACACTGCTGTTGAAACTGCCATTTCTATATGGTGTTGTCTTCATACAGAACAGGCATGCCCACGCTGGCAGAGATTGCTCATGGAGAGCTATAAGGGCACAGAAAGGAGAATTGCTTTTAATCAGTCCCACCAGAAGAGAAGGTGTTGGTCTCACCCACTCTCTGTCTCTGCACCCTGCAGGGATTCTGCTCTATCACCCCTTTCAGATTCTGCATGTTCATCCCCAGGTCTCCAACACACCAGAAGACTTTGATTTGTCTTCCCACGTTTCTTACTTCTCCATGAGGAAATCTTCAGTCCTGCAAGTCTTCTAAACCGTGCCTGGAAGAAATTTGAAGAGTTGTTGAAAATCGGAGATAATGAGCAGAAGCAGAATGTGGAGAAAGAGAGTAGGCTTGGAGGCAAGCTCATTTATGCAAATCCCTTGCAAAATGTTCTCTCACAGCTGGGCTGAAATGGCCTGCATCAGATGTCCCAACCCTAGATAAAACCAGATTTAGGGCTCAACCTCAAAAAAATAAAATAATAACTTAGAAAAAGACAAATAAAAGACAATAATGGTTTGAAGTCTATGCTGGTGAATATATCCTTTTGAATTGCCAGTTTGTTTTTCTGAGACAAAGGGAAACTCTTACAATACTAGCATGTGTTTTCACTACATGAAAGCTTTATTTATGAGATACAGTGAAGCTCACCACATATGTCAGGCCCTTGTGTAATATGTCAAAGCAACTAGGAGCAACAATATATGTAAGATGTTCTAACAGTAGGCAAAAAATATATCCACTATGTGTCAAAGTTATGATAGGTCTTCACTGTTTCTTTTCCTCAAATTAAAATTTTGGTGCTTAGGGTTTTTTTTTGTTGTTTTGTTTTTTTTTTTTTCTCTAAGTACAAACCTGCTTATAATTTTCCTTTTTTTTTTAATATGTCATTCGCTAGGAATTGTAAAATCCATCTGATAAAATAAAACCAAACCAAACCCACAAAGGCTAGTTGAACCCAGAAACTATGAAAACATGCTGTGTTTGCATAGCTATGAAAACATGAGCATGTCCTGATCTCTTTGCTCCATTAAATGGAAGTGCAGGTATCACAAATCTCTGAAGTCCAAAGAAGCCACCAACTCAAGTGCACCCATTGTCCTGATCTTCCTGTTAGACCAAACTGTTAGACCACTGAGAGTTCCTCAGTGTTAGAAATCAGACATATACAAAACAGGGAAATGGGGTTTTAAGTGAAGGCAAAACTACGCTTAGAATAGTTGACCCATGATCAAACTAAAGTAGTTTTTTAAGCATTATACCACAGGCATTTGGCCTGGCTTTGGTTTTATTAATGATTTTAAGAGACTAGAACAAAAATGTTTACAAAAAAAAATGTGTAAGAACCAAGCTGGACAAGATTGTAAGCTACTTGGAAGACAGGATTGAAAATAAAATGTATTAGATCAATGGCAAGCCAGTCTGAAATCCCTAAGATTAAATTCAATAGGCACAAGTTCAAAATAAACCAAGTGAGAAGGTGACTAAGCACAGAGGAGAACCAGTGAGTACAACACATGACAAACTGCATAAGAAAAAAAAATTAATAGGACACTTGCAGAAAGGGAAAGTCTCATACTGGACCCTATTCCATAGGGCAGAAGAAACCACAGTCATGATTCCAGTTTGGCTCATACTGGTACCAAGGCACAAATGACTGTCATCAGTGTTGGATTACAAATTTTGAGAAACACAAAAGGCTTATGGTATAAAGATAAAAGCAACAAGAAATATAAGCTCAGCAGACATAACCTATGAGGAAAGGCCAAAGGAAACCAAACTGTTAAGTCTAAGAAAGACAAGATTAAGGGAAAATATGGTAGCATTCTTCCATTTTACAATTAATTTCTATAAGAAGAAAAATCAATAGCTCTCTAGGGTCGGTAAGGATAGAAAACAAATAAAGGAGGAGTTTGCAGGAATTTTATTTGGTTTAAAACCCCCTGAATCTTCCAGTTAGAGATTAAGGAAAATATAAACCAGAGTGAAGTATGGGAATAGAGTCTGTAGGGATTGCTGCAAGAGACCTTTCCCTGAAGCTTTACAAGAACAGATTGTACAAATATCCAGTAGGTATGTTCACAGTATATTTAATGTGAGATAAAACAGAGAACCATTTTGGTCTCTTGAGGTCTTTTCTCATTCTGTGTTTCTGTGATTCAGGTATTTGGAAGACTATTTTTAATGAACAAGTTTCAGCTTGTGGATTTGTTAAAAATTATTCATTGTTTTAAACAATATACATTGGTCATCTGTAGTACACAAATCCTATGGAATTATTTCTGTTTCCTGATAATTCAACATTCTGAGGTATTGTACAGTAACCTTCTACAAGAAATATATTTCTGCTGTGTGTTTGAAATTATTTTTTTTCTGAGAGCTGATCTGGTGTTTTTTATGTAAACATTTTTATTAAAATTTTAAAATTCTGACAAATTACAAGCAACCCCATAAACTATTTGAAAATTATCATCAATGCTTCTTAAATTCTTATGTTTCTCATAAAGATATGGTGCATTTTTGATAAAAAAATAAATAAAAACATAATCATACTTTTCTTTTTAAATGGAAAAAGGATTAGCTTTACTTCATGTAAATATACCACTTCTCACACATATGTTTGTCAAGAGTAAATACAAATCACTATAGGCATGGCAAAAGCAGAATGCTACTTGCTCCAGATGCTTCTAAGCCATTTCTCCCCATATTAATCGAGTTTCCTTCATAACAGAAACAAAAGCAAAAAAAAAGTAGAAAGAGAAACAAACATAAAAATGCCACTGCCTGCAGGAATGAAGGTTTCCCCTACGTACAGTTTTGTAATGGCATTTTAGTAAGCTGTATTGCTATTTCAAAGCCAACCCCAAGAGTGCATTACTTTTAGCACACAGAAAAGTGTTCCTGCAAAAGTGTATATACTTTTCTAACAGCACAATTGCCTATTATGATAGAAAAAAAGCACAGGTTTGCTAGGCTAGCTACATGAACGGTAGGATGAATGTTAGTATAGCTAAATCTGCCTGGGATTTCTCTTCTACCCAGCTCAAACCTCCACAGCTGTGCTGGCATAAGCCTGAGGTGTTGATTTGGCTTCAGACTTTTCTGCAGCAGGGACCTGACTCATGATCTGGAAGTATCTATTTGTCTCAATAGCCTCTAAAGGAAGCTCGGTATGACTGTACTGGAGTCATATAGCAATCTTTTAGATGTACAAATGAAATCACACTCTTTTCCCCAGCCTAAAATGGAACAGGAATTGCTGTCACTTTCTTAATATCCAACCTCAAAAAATGACTGTGAAATCAGAACAAAGCCTTGAGGACTCTTAGAAACGTTACCAGTGGAGTTGTATTTCTTAGTGAGGGCTGCAATAATTTAGTTGATAAAATTAGAGTGAAATAAGCAAAGACATAGTTCCACTAAGGTACCTGAATACTCATTTTCATCATCTATCCCCTAAAACAGTAAAATGAATAAAAATTATTATCTGCTAGCCACTTTTCTTTTGATGCAAAATGTAACCTGGGCTGCATGAAAAGAAGCATGTCCAGGGGGTTGAGGGAGGTGATTCTCCCCCTTTACTCCACTCTCATGAGAACCCACCTGGAGTACTGTGTCCACCTCTGGAGCCCCAAATACAAGAAGGACATGGACCTGCTGGAGCAGATCCAGAGGAGGGCCACAAAGATGATCCAAGGCCTGGAAAAACTCTCCTACGAGGATAGGCTGAGGAAGTTGGAGTGGTTCAGCCTGGAGAAGAGAAAGGTCCAGGGAAACCTTATTGCGGCCTTCTAGTATCTGAAGGTGGCTTACAAGAAAGCTGAGGAGGGACATTTTACGAGGGTTTGTAGTGATAGGATGTGGGGTAATGACATTAAACTGGAAGTGGGTAGATTTAGATTGGACTTAAGGGAGAAGTTTTTCATGGTAAGGTTGGTGAGACACTGGACCAGGTTGCCCAGGGAAGCTTTGGATGCTCCATCATTGGAGATGTTCAAGACCAGGCTACATGGGGCCTTGTGCAGCCTCATCTAGTGGACGGTGTCCCTGCACATGGCATAGTTGGAACTAGATGATCTTCAATGTCCCTTGCAACCCAGACCATTCTATGATCATAAAATAAATAAAATAATAAACACCCCCTAAAATAATAACAGAAATTGCAATTAAAATATAAATAAAAACATATTAGAATATAAATTATAACTACAAGTTAATTAAATAAATGGTAATAAAACTCAACATTTTCAATAAAATAAACAATAACAATAAATTGTGTTCAAGGAAAATTTTTACTCCCCTTCTTAATAAAAACAGCAGAAAAGGTCCTGAGGCCACCAAAAGTACCTACAACAATACGCCTAATAGCCACAAAGCCTCTGACTGTTGATCAGTCCACTCTAGAGCTGCAAGAGTGGACAGGATTGTCTCTCTTCCCCACCAAGACACATCCATGGAGATGCCTCTCTCCATCACGTAGCAAAGCCAACACACTGCACAAAGGAACACTGTTCCATTCATTCTTACTATACAGTGTCTTAAATTAAACTCAGATGAAACCGCCTTAGGATTCTGACTGCTGATGCAAACAGCCTCAAGAAACCTACCTGTCTTAATGAGGGTCCCTGGTGTGAGCTCTGCACATGGTGGTTGTGTGCAATGAGTTATTTAACACGAAACGCTTGAGTGCACTGAGAATTGATTTGTTCTAAAAGCAGTACAAAAGAGCAAGTCAGTCAAATACAGTCCTGGAGAGCAGGGAAAAGCTGCCACTCCACACACTCACACCCTTCATTCCTCTGCGTTGTAAATGTCTGCTCTACCAAAAGCCTGACCTGACTGGTGTGCCTGCTGGCTCGTGTGCTTTGAGATCTCTGTCAGAAATGTTTGATCCTGGGGATTTAAAGCAGAAAGCCTGCCACGTTTTGTGACAGGGGAAATTGACTTATTTTGAAGCCCAGTCGATTTATCAAGTTGTTGGAATGGCAAGATTGTCACTTGCTATTATCAATGGCATAGAGTTCAGAGCAAAGCTGGCCATCAAGTTAACTGCAGGCAAATTCACTGGGACGCCAGCTGCAATGCAAACAAAAAAACCACCACCCCATTAATTGAGGTATTGAAATGTAAGTGACTTCTGGGTGAAAGCATGAGAAAATGCATAAAGTTCAAGAAGTTGAGGAAGAGAAGGCGAAGAAAATTGTGACAACCTAGTTTTAGGCAGTGTTTACTGTCTCTCACTATCATGTCTTGCTCAGAAAACAGGAGTTATGACATCAGCACTAGATAAGGTTGTGCATTCACCTTGCATTAAGCCACCTGCATGTCTCTGCAATAGCACAAATGTCAGTGAAGTTGAAACATAGTCCACAGTTGCACAAGGCAGTGAAGAATCAAGCCAGGCCATTTCATTTGAGTTTTGTTTCAATGTATTTAAAAGACAAACACTTTTGAACATTTTGTAATAAAAGCAATATTATATTCATCACCCTTCTGCATTTATAAAATAATGACCTGCACAAGCAGGTACCTTTGCACAATTAACAGGGGTACATTTATTTTGGGGTCTGTTTGATCTGAGGGAAGTGCATCGCTGTGAATACTTCATCTGTAAAGGATGTGAGTCAATAGAAAATTAGCTTAAAATATCCCTGATATTTTGAAACATAAGTTAACCTGATATTTCAGTTGTCAAAGAACACAGTGTCCTTACTGTTACCTAATTTCAGTCCTAGGTGATAGCGACTGGTTGTGATGTGTAGGATGCCTGTTGCCCCCAGGGGAAAAAAAAAAATGTGCTTTTGGAATTGGATTGACTCTGCTTCACTTTTCTCTGACAGAGATAATAAATTACTCCCTTAAAAAAGGCTAATGAAGTTTACCAATGTATGGTTTAAGGTGCTTTCAATTCCTTGGGTAGAAAGACAGAGCTCTGTTATTGCTGAAATGAATGCAGATACAAGAGAAGAGAGAATCAACTATTTAAGTAGATTATGTTTGCCAGGTGAAGAGGCTTAAAGAGTAACACTCTCTTACAAAGGTCTCAAAATAGTCTGTTTAACTGAGGTTTAATAATACTGCATTGTTAGGACTGGATAGCTTATCCTTTTTTTATCTTAGAGATAGCATTGAAAATAAAGATGTTTCTAAATTATACAAATAATTTTCCAGGAAGACAGGGGAGCAGGGCTGCATCTGAGATGGGTGTTGGACTTGTTGCCTACTGCAGCTTTACTGCAATGCCAGGTCATGGTGAGCAGGTAAATACAGCAAGATATATGAAAAGGAGATATTTAAAATTCCTCTATGCTGAATTCATCCCTCAAAAAATTAATGATGTCAAACATGGATATATAGATGGTCACATTTTTTTCAATTTAAAAAAAAAAAGGCTTAACATTTCTGTGCTAGATTCAAAATTAAGTCAGAATTGCTCATTTTTCTTTTTGTGGATTTTGTTTGTTTGTTTGTTCCCTTATTCCCTATTTTTCCAAGTGCAACTTCATAGGAAATAAACCAATAAGTTGCTGCTATGTGTTTCTATCTTTCTCTGGGTTACATTGTGTGAAATATATTGGAGAAAATCAGTAGGATTTTCAATCTCTACTTCTTTTTAAGCCATCATTTCAAAGGCAATCTTATGCCCAGAGGCCAGTTTGTTAAGCATTTCACCACCATCCACACCATCCCCTCCTGTTGTTACCTGTCATTCCCCCCCCCTCTCTGACATTCTCAACTTTTTTATTTAACTTCTGTGTCAGCTGGTAAAGGCCATTACCATGCTGCTGGACTCTAATCAGAAGAGATGTTGTCATGGTGAGAAGAAAAAATGCCAGTTTCATCAAATGCAAGAAATCACAACCTGATTCGCTACAATAACACCAAAGTTTTCCTGTACTAATACTTCCTCTCTTTCCTTGTCCAACTAGCCTAAAAGCAAGAAAAGAGCTTGGCAAAAAGGAATCAGTCCAAACCAAAAAAAAACCCCAAAATTCTCATCAGCCCTCCTTTGCTACAGCTGAAATATCTGACTGACATTCTCATTAGTTCCTTGGGTTTTTTTCACACGTTGCTGCATGCTATTAGTTACAAATGCCACACAGATTCATTGCCATGTGTGTCATTCCCAGCCCCAGGTGATTCTACAGGTGCTTATCTTTAGAAGAAATCCTTGCGAAGCATGAGAGAGAAGGAGAAGTTTGGATTCATCCTAGTATGCCATCGCTGCACTGATTATTTTCCTTTTCTCTTTGAGGGGAAAAGTTATACTGAACTTTGGCAAAGACCTTACTCAAGCCATTGTTGTCCTAGACTGCCAGGGCCCCCACCTTTGGGACTATGGAGCAGAATCCCTACTCTCTGCCTGAGCATGGATCCCCCCTATCAGATGCCAAAGATTATCTATCCATTTGAGAGTCTTTCTTCCTGTTGCCAACCTTCAGATTATATTGAGAACTCATCCGTTTCAGGCTGCTGAAGATGCAAACATTGTTCTGTGGCTACAGGCTGGCAAGGCGAGGAATTGTTTTCCCTCCCTGCCTGATTGTGCAGGATTATTGTAGACTGTATATTTTGCTCATACTTGTCAGTGTGGCTGTCTCATGCTTTTTAGCAAAAGGAGAAAACTTATAGCTGTTTACAACCCATTGGTTATTCTCAAATGAAAGCAGAAATCATTCTTTCGTACCCAAGATTCCACAAAGAATGCATCAGTGAAGTTAAATGTAGATTTTCAAAGGAAAATGCTTCTGTATTAGGTAAGCAGGATAGCTGAAACACAGTCTGGTAGAGAGATCAACAAAACCATTTTCCTTTCATTATGAACAAACAGTGATCTCCATGGTTGGTTTGAGCATGGATCATGAATTGAAAGAAGCTCCTTCTTGTACAGAGAGCAGTTTTGATAGAATTGCTCAAACCCAACAGCAACCACACTTGCTAGTGCACTTGCTCTTTCTATACGCAGCTAAGAACTGCAAATTTTTGGAAGAATCTTTGTTTCTTTCAAGCAGCTCCATCTCAAATCATAGAGGACACATGGGCAACATTAAGACAGTTGATTTTGTAGCTCAAGGGAGTATCAATTGTTCAATTTTTTCCTGGGAAATGTGCTGCAAATGCTGTCTGCTAATAGATGCCAGAGGAAAGGACAAGGACAGATTCTTCTGAATGTGCAGTTCAGTTTCCACACATGGGAAGTATTAAGACGGTTGATTTTGTGGCGCAAGGGAGTATCAATTGTTAAATTTTTTCCTGGGAAATGTAGCTGCAAATGTTGTCTGCTAATAGATGCCAGAGGAAAGGACAAGGACAGATTCTTCTGAATGTGCAGTTCAGTTTCCAGTTGCTACTCTCCTGAAGCACATAAGGCAGCATTCAGAGCTACTAATCCAGATGTGGGTCAAGAATGACACCCAGTGGATGGAACATGTGGTAGCCCCAGAGGATTTCTGTGTGTCTACCATATTAGTTTTTCTTGATTTATTGTATTTCCAGGTAATGAGCCATACTAGGGTTTTAAGCAGTGTCCTAGTCTAGAAGAGTGCAACATCTTTTTTCTCCCCTCTCCAAAACTTGAAACATCATTTACATATTCCAAAGGATTTTCTCTTTTTTTCCCCCTCTCAGCTGATTTTTATACAAACAATATTGACAGCTTAGCAAACAGCTTTGCCAAAACTATGTAGAGCTGGATTAATTTACTAGTCATATTATGTAATTGACCTATTCAAAGACAATTTTCTAACCATAATATAATAATAACCATAATAAACATAACAATTATTTATGTTGCTTTGGAAGAATGTTCAAAGGGTTTTCCTTTGCCATGACACCATGAAAAAAAAAAAAACCAACAGTAAAAAGGACCAGCCATGCACTGAGACTGGTGTGATTCAAAACCATTTTTGTCACCCAAAAAGGGGTCATTTGCACCTCATGCAACAATGAGGTACCATGCTCACTCCTTTACCATGCTCCACTGTTCAAAGAGATCTGGCAAATAGTCCCACCCTGCACTGGGGCAGAATTGAGGAACAGGATTAGACCCAAATGCATGGCAACAGGGAAGAGAATGAAGAGAGACACATAAGGAAGACAGGTGAAGTAATTTCTGAGTCCAGATAAGTGGGAGAACAAAGTATAGGTTATACAGAAGAGGAAGCAGGTACTTCTGGAGGCAGCCTGGTACAGCAAATCGTGTTAAATTGCCTAAACTGCTTTTAGTAGAGCCTGGACTCCAGAACTCCTGTCCACCACCCTCACATCACCAGTCTCATCACTCCTCCTCTCAGCAGGCTTTCCTTTTCATGTCATTGCACAAAGAGACAGCCCAAACCAGAACCCTTAGCCTTTCTTCTTTAAAATACCACAACACATTAAAAAAGATCTCCTCAGAGAGCAGCACCTGCTTACCTCTAGCCCTAGAGGTTAGATACTATGCCCTTTTTAGTGACACTGCACTGCTAATCTCAACAAACATGCCATGCTCCTTGTTGTGGCAAGACATGTGAACTGCTTGGTGCCAAGAAAGGCCTAAATTTAGGCATCAAGGTTTATGGTTTCCTATGGACAGGGAGAAGGATTTTCATCAGCATCAGTGGAAGTGATTTCTTCCTTTCTCACCCTCACTCCTCCCTCAGGGTGGTACAGTAGTAAGGAGGGTGGAACTCACCAGAAACATATCTCATTCCCCCTTACTGCTTAGACAGTCCCTTCTCTGAGCAAATAATGCTTTTTCATATCAATGCCCACATCTGTTTGGGCATGTCTCCTGCATTATTAATATCTGCAACCTGCAAAGGAAATTAACTATAGAATTTGCCTCTGAATTCAGTATTAATCCCCAATGAACTCACACCTCCTGACCTTGTTAACCTCAGCTTCAAGCATCCAAAATGGTTAATCCAGATCTCTCAAGGCTTAGATTTAACTGAGGCCCTACTGCAGCACATCTGAAACACTTTGCCCAGGTAAAGAGGTTTGGAAACCTGCAAAAAAAGGTCAGAGTCAGAGTTTATAGCATCATATTTTATCAGGTCCTTCTCCAGGTGCCTCTAAGCAAAGATCTATTGCACATTGTAGCACTTTGTTCCATCCCACCAAGCCCAGCAGGACACTTATTCATAAGAAGTGCTGGTGTCAGTAAACTCTCAGCTCACCTAACATGCTGGCTCTTCCTCAGCCTGGGTGTAGTGCTCTTCTACCACCTTCTCATCTCAGTCTCTCCATGCTTTCTTATCCTAGAAGAAACTCTTCTAGGAGTCCAGTCTAGGATGTCCAGGCTTGATGTTGGGAGGTTTTGTTTTGTTTATGATTTTGGGGTTCACTTTTTTTTTTTTTAAAAATCAACTGACATTTCTATTTAAACATCTTCTACAGGAAATTGCTGTATTGGCCATATTTTCTACACAACTACAGCTGTACTAAAGACTTTGTCCATTAAAGGTGAAAGACTCAGAAACACTGCTTCACAGACACTCTTCCTCACTGGGAGAGTAGAAATAAAAAGCTAGGAAACTTTCTGCTTTCTCATTTCAATGTTTTGTTGTTTTTTGTTTGGTTAGGTGAGGTTTTTTTTTAGGAATCTACTATAAAAGCAACTAACCCCATTCATTATTCCTTATCTCAAATTCCTCACTCTACTGTTTTTTAACACAGTTGTTAATAGGAACAAGGCAATGATTCTGCCACACATTCTTCTAAATAACCACACTTTTTGCAATCTTACTCATCTTTTGCAGAAGGAGTAGGGATGCTAATTAATTCTCTACACCTGATAGAAATCAAATTTCTATCAACAACAGTGGCAATATGGCTGAGCTGGTGTTTCATATTTTATCCTCTGTTATTTTTTTCTTTTTTTTTTTATTTAGTTGATAAACCTCACTCATTGATCGAATCTCAAATTTAAACATTTGGGAGTTTGTCTTCATTAAAAGCAAACGCTCTCTTTTTCCCCATGAGTCTTAAACGTTCATCTGAAGTCAGAGTGAGTGCTGCTTCAATGGGAAGAGAGAGTGAAAGAGGAAAACAAATACATTGCGAGGGAAAGTTTTCCTTTTGTAGATTTGGCAAGCTGCAACAGAAAGCTTAGAAAGGCAGATATATACACAACCAGCAAAATCATTGCAGGAGTTCCCTTTTGTGGCATATTCTGTCTTACAACATTTTGGTGGCATTTGTTGGTAGTGAGTGGTCAAGTGTGACCTGGTCATGTGATGAAGGTATGTGAACATACCCCATCTTAGGAAGACCAGTTTATTCATGCAGTGGGTGATGAAGGCATGTGAACATGCCCCATGTTAGGAAGACCAGTTTATTCATGCAGTGTAGGGAGAGTCCTCAATGACATTTAAAGGCAGCGGATTTACAATGGACAAAGAAGGGCACTATTGTCCAACACAACAATCAGTAAAATTAATCTGCTTATTATGCAGCTCTCAGTTCCACAGTGTTATTTTTCTCAATAAGGCAAAAAGCTTTGTAAATTTGAAGAAAGGATTTGGCAGCTATATGCACAAGATTAACATCTGCCGACTTATCCAGGAAAATATCACAAGAGAAAATATCACTATTCTTATGCTTCAGGACACAAGACTGTATCTTTGGAGGTCAAGGAGAATTCCTTTTATACTATCACAGAGTTACACAGCATTACTACAGTGCTTTTTTTATGAGGATAGATCACATATTTTCAAAATGTGCAATCTTGATAAAATACCCAAGCTAACCACTGCCTTCAAAGTGAAGACTATTTTCTGTTCTTTGAACATTTGCCAAACTTGTTGAGAAGTGCCTGCATTTCACATTTTTAGAGGTTTTAATAACATTTAATAACACTGACACAGAAACTGAAGATGTATTTCTTATTTTCCTTTTGTTTGATTAGTGAATGCTCACACAAAAACTTTGGAGATAGGATGATCACACTGTGACTCTTTCAGATAGATTTCATTATTCAGTGTTTTTCAGGAGTGTGGCAACCTGCCTTTTAAAGCTATGTACCTCAAAACCTACTTGCCTATCTACATAATCTGCAGTAAATATAGCATTGCAAGAACTAATCTAGGGTTTGGATTTACATGTATGATTAAAGGCAGTAGCTTTTTAGTGTCCAGTTACCATTATTATTATGTATAGATCATCATTTCATACTAATAAAGTGTATCTTCTTTAGTACCACAAAGAAAACTGAGAGAGAAAGACAGTGGAAAACAAACAACTGGTACATGAGCACTTTTCAACTTTTTTTCTGTATTCTTCAGTCATCATTACCCTGTAATTATTTCTTGATGTGGCTATCTCAGTATTTGTAACTCTTTCAATTCCATATCTTGTTCACACTGGGTTGTGATAGAGCTGGAAAAAAAATGTACCAAAAAAGTACAGACTGGCCAACCCATTAAAGGAAATCATATGATCACTTGTAATAAACTGGTTTGTTTTTTTTTATTAGCAGACATTTGCCTGAGTAGAGGACAGTAGAGGTCATATCCTTATAACTGATGAACTGATGTACATACAACAGCTCATTTCCAGACACTTTATTCCAATCTCTGAATTTAGTATCTTCTGCATCACATATTACCCACGTAATTACCCAGGTGCTAAGCAGCACATGGGAACCTGTCTCAAAGGATGAAGAGCTTCAGGGCTTCATACATCTAATTTCTAGAGGCAAGAGACACTAAAATTTTGCTGTGAAGGAAAATTCAGCATTTAGAAAAAATTATTTTCTCTTGACCTCAAACGAAACTGCCTTATATCCATATTTCTGACAGCTACACAAATTTCTAAGGCTTTTGGAACTACCAAAATGTTTCATTTTGTTAGTGTCAAATTGCTTTGATTTGCTGATGCTGAAATATTTCATTTAGTTATGTCAAAATACTTTATTCTAGTAATATGCATCTTCAATACAATATACCATTTAAATTCTTATATAAATTCAATATAAAAAGTTAATATGTATGTAACAAAAATCAATTAATCAAAATGGTGCAGTCAAAATGATATGTCTTCACCTTAAGAAAACAAAATGTTTTGACATCACAAAAATAAAACAAGACAGCTAAGGTGATTTGTTTCAGCCCCTTTCCAATGAAAATTTCATCAAAATTGACATATTCTTCAGGAACATCTTGACGCTGATGAAACAACATGTCACAATGAAACACCGTTCTATTTACAATGGTTTTGTTGCCCTTAATTTTAGGAAAAGGAAAAATACATCCACAGGGCTGGCTGTAATGACACGGCAGATTTTACAGCCATGTATTTACGCGTGCCTGGAGGTACCAGCAGTTAAAGTATTTTTGACCACTTATATCCCTAATTCTTCTTTCAAAAAATAACCCTGTGAGTTTCCTACATTTTTCCTTAGGTGAAGATGACTCTAAAAAGGTTTGTCATTCCTCATTTTTTGCTATAGTGAGAGTGCAGGAATAGCTGTAAGCATTTCATGACATCTCACTCTTCTTGTGTTCTTTATTTTATGATTGGGGGTGATTTTTCTCTACTCTACATGTACCCTTCATGCCCCTTCTCCTCATTTCCATGGTACAAAAGCTTGGGTAAGCTCCCTTTTACCTTCTCCATGAGTATTCATAGGTCTAATTAAGTTAAATTCAGCTTGTCTGATATAAGAAGTCTTATCAGGAATACTTAACCTGTGCAAATAATATGCATAGACTGAAGTATTCCTTTGGAATGTTAATTAACTATCATAACACATTTCCTACATAATCAAATGACCAAATGCACCAGAAGCCTTAAAGGGGAAAAAAAAATAAATTGAAAAATAATACCAACAGAAAACAAACAAACAGAAAAGCTTTAGAAATGGTAGCAATCATAAATTCTCTGCTGGTAATTCAGAGCAGCCCAATAACCCTGAGCACATTTCCTGACTCATACAGTGACACTGCCTTCTAATCTTAACTGGGGAAGGATTGACCCCAGCCATTCCTCCACCTGGGCTGCAGAGAGTGTCAGATGGTGAAAAAGGGATAAAAAAACCTAGAAGGGTCATTCAGCCTTCTTCATTTTTGAAGATCATACTTTGAAACTGAGTCTTGCAGAAAGTGATAATTCATTCTGTTTAGCTCTTTTTAGAGTGACTACATTCACACCTGTATCTTTTCTTCAGTCTTTTCTGTTTTTTTCTTCTAGAGCTTCTTACCTTGGATGGTGACTGTTTCAGGCCATAGCTCTATCTTTTCACAGACTAGTCCTCCTACTATTGAGAGAAGAGTCCAATCAGCCAGACTCAGATCCAAATAGGAGGCTGCCATGAATCTGAAGATGACCAAGAAGATCCCAATACATCTTGCAGGGGCACTCTGACTCTGGCAGTGTGATTGATCTCACTGGACCTAAACACATAGGATGTACATCTCAAATCTGAGCCTCCTGTCCAAGTACTGCCTACAATTAAAAAAAAACCAACAAGAAATAAACAAACAAAAAATCCACACCAAAACAAACCAACCAACCAATTAAACAAACAAACCAGAAAGAGACTTTAGAACAGGAATCCATTCAGCCTCCTTCTGGCATTTGCATTTGGATGAGACAAATAATTCTCTAGAAGATCCTCTTTCTCTCCTGTGGTTGCATGGGAGCTTAGTGCAACGATGACATCAGTAGACACCCATTGTGTTAATGCCTGAAAGAGCAATTTCCTCATCAGGTTTCCTAGCAGGACCACACTGTGTCACAGGGTACCACCTTCATCCACACCAACACTAAGCACGAGTATGCTCCTGTGCCTGAAGTTCCCTTTGAAACCAGGATGAGACGTGCATGTAAAAGGGCTGGTGCCAACCAGACCATGCCCAGAAGTGAAATCAAGAAGCTGATGGTACAATATAACAAATCTTTTGGACACAAAGTCTTCCATACCCCAGTGCATGAAAATGTGGGAGCACCAAGAGCTACAGAGCACTTCAATCAGTGCAGCTAGAACACCCAAACCCTTCTTCCTACATGTGTTTCTCATTATTGTCCAATTTCTTTCGCTGTTAAGTAGGTCAATTCTCCCTTTCTTTTAACACTACATCTAATTCCAGTGGCTCTGTACTGTGAGAATTCAATTTAGGACTCTTTTGCTGTTATCAACTTTAATTTTTCCCTTCCAGAGTATCCAACTATTTTTTTCTTATCCCTTTATCTTCTGATACAGTGAATTAGTTTTTTCTTTCCATCTTTTATATTGCTATTATCAGTGCATCAGACTATGATCAAATCCTTTTCACCTTCCAATCTTGTCATAATTTCTTTTGTCTAAATTTGTACTTTCTCCATTTTTTTAAAACTATTCCATCTTTCTCAAGCTCAGCATGGAAAGAAAAAAAAAAAGACAGTTTTGCAAGGCTATAGAGAATGTCACTGTTCCCTCCACAGTTTTGCATGATATCCTATAAAATGTATAAGTCAAATTGGATAGTACAGTTAGATAGATGCTCCTGTGTTCTGTTAGATCACCCCCTTTCTCAGGCACACAGTATCCAGTTGTCTTTTTTGATCTTCTTCCATCATCAGAAATTTCTTTTACTGTATAGACACTGTATTGTATAGACCACTGTATAGACATTGGTGTCCACTACATCACAGGACAAATGGCCAGGATAAATAGTGTCCCGTGTAAATTCTACTTTTGTTTTGTTATGCTGCAAAATGGTTTCTTCAATCAAAGTCCTAAAAATTATGGTAGGCACATGGTATGGGAATACCTACCATTGCATCTTGAGTAGGGACTGGATGCCTGATGTTTAATTCTGATTAATATAAGCATTTCTATTTTCACACTTAAAAAATCCTTCTTTCCTCTTCCTTTCTGCCCATAGCTCAGAGAATATTACAGTATCCCATGCTGTTAATCATGGAGAAATGTACATAACTATGTGTGTAAAGATAAAATAGTCTACTCTGCATGAACAATAATATACTAAGAGAGAGTATATTAACTGGAGAAAGCACACAGAAAGAGTTGACTGATACAAACAGTGATGGGAACAACTTGACTGATGGCCCTATGTGCATGACTAATACAGGGATGTATCACAGAGATGAACTGGAAGGACAGATGGATGAGATAAATCTACAGACAGATGGATTAATGAATGAAGTGTAGCTGTATTGAAGGGAAAGACAAGTAAAAGGAATATTAGAGAGAGGGAAGGAGTGAGTGGAAGTACCTTTGTAGAATTTCTCCTGCCAGAATGAGCCTTGATGGATCTCTTTTAGAAACAGCTGGTTAAATGCAGCTCCTTCTTATAAGTGAAACTGGGTTCACTCCACAGAGGTGCAAGGAAGATGAGAACATCCTTTGAATAGAGGGAATTTAGAACTGAAAGCATAAAAATGTTTTTAATGAAAGGAACACTAGGACAAGATTAAATCTTAGCAGAAGACATAGTCAGGGATATTAACAAGGAAAAATGGAGAATAAAATTGAAGGTAAAACAAAATCCTTTCTTTCTTTTTTCTTCCCCTCTTAAAGCCTGGTCATACTTCTTAAAAATCAGCATTCCATGTTTTGGACCTTAATGACATTGAAACTTAGCAGGAACTGGGCCTTCTATGGTACAAATGTGATGCAGTGATCTGTCTGTAGTAACACTAAGGGTGCAATATGATGATATGCAGTTATTCCCCATGATGCTAGCATTTGCTGATGATGGTTTCCATTAACAGAACTAGATAGCTCAAGAAACTCAAATTTAAACAGCTCCTCCTCTAAGCCTCTGCCTTAAATGTCCCCAGGGAAGTAGTACTTGTAACAGTGCATTTATTAATTCATCCCATTTTATTTTTCAATATACACTTGAACAATGCTCTGTTCATGCATTGTGTACAAATATCTGTGGGACTTTAGCCTCCTAGATAACAAATCCTAAATATCTCCTACTCAAGTCAGCTATGTGAAACAACCAGAAGCTACCACTCTTTAGGACCAACAGCTTTCCCTGCATAGGGCCCTGCTGGCAGCTCTTTAGCATTCCACTGTCTCATTTATGCTAGAGATAAGGCACAGCTTCAGCATTTGGTAGCCAGCTACCCAGTTTGCACACAGCTTTTCAGAGGAGGTCAAAATTACTGATGCAAACTCACAATATATTTTCCCATTCTGTAATTAAAAAAAAATAATTTCTACTGAAGTACATGTATTCTTTGGCTGGTATTCACCAGTCAATGGATGCATGTTGAGTTGGCTAGGAGACTCACAGCAACAGAACTCAGAGAACAAAATTATTTCTACCTATACATATATATATGTATATACATATATATATATCAAGAAGACCTTTGAGGGCATAAATCTGTAATGGTGGAAATAACATTCTTCAGCTGACTTTGCTGACTGTATTCTCAGTTACGATCAGACATGATTTTTAAGGCTATTAGTTTTTACACCATTTTAAAATCTAGTTGGATGTGGGAAGCAACATCACAGAAATGAACCTTGGTGCTTACCGTTATGTGCTCTCAATATGTCTTCTAAGGCATTTCTGATTAGCTTGCTGGAAACATTATGTTGTCAACAATGCAAACAAAGCCAGCTGTGTTATCTTTTTGTTTTCTGAGCAATGCAACATCAATAATGACCAGCTGACTTCTGATTCCTCTCTGTTTTTCACTGCAACAGTGAGGTGGTGTGCTTCTCATGCACTTGGCAGGGTTACCTTTCTAGTCACCTGAAGAAATTAATTTTGAGCTGGAAGCCAAAATATCGAGTTCACTTAGAAAGGAACCAGACATGATGCCAAGATTTTTGTTTGCTTGTTTCACAGCCTCAGTTTTTGGCTTTAAACACAGAGAAGTGGGGGGAAAAAAAAATTAAGTCATATATTAAATGTAGTTTTTCTGATTATAAGGGATGTTGCAGTGATTGCTCTAACAAGAAGTATCATTTTCTTCTTTGTCATAAAGCAACTATAGCAAAGCTTTCAGCTTTGGCATGAACTCATTTATTGAGAAAACCCTGCTCTCCTCTGCTTCAAAAATAAGCCTTCCTCTTCCAAATCCCCAGTATACTTTCTCTTCGTTGCCTCTGTCCTGCCATGAATGGATTACCCATATATTTCTGTCAGATAACCATATATTGCCAGTTATTCTTGGTTAATTCACATGAATATACTTGTTAACCAGGAAGTAGCCCACATATACCAAGCTCATTTCTCACTTTCAAATGAAGAGCTATTGGATATTAGTAATTCTTCTACCTGGCTGATCCTAAGCACTGTGAACTGAAATATTACTGAATATGGTCAAAATGCTTCTTTTATTTTGTATAGAAACTCAGAAATTTCTACTGCAAAACTCAAAACCAAAATACATCCATCTCACATTGATGTATCTGTTCTACAGAGGAACTGTGGTTGAGTTGTCTTGAGTTCCCTCATGTCCCCCAGCTGAACTCATTCTCCCTGTTGTTATAGCAGAGGAAGCTATCCATCAGTTACTGCATCATTTATTACACATTGATCTTTAAAGAAAGATATGTACTAATTCTTTTCTTCCCCCCCTCAATCTTTACTTTTTGATTTCTGTAACATATTAGTATTCTTTTCAAGGCTCAAACAACACATGTGCACGCACATACATATAAACAATACAAAAAAAAAACCCTATCTACTCAAAAATCCATTTTCTCTAGTTGTTTCAAAGACTAGTTTTGGGAGGAAGATGCAGATGATTTCTTATTTTTCAGTCTTCCTGAAAATATCATTGCCTGCCCAGACTGGATGAACCTGAATATTGCTGTGATTCAGATTCCACCAAACTGGTTGTTGAGGTTGGCAGAAACAATGGTTGTACCTGGTCAACCTCTGGTTTTAAAGACTAATGAGTACCAGAATAATTATGTGTTATTGTACCTGCTAATTTCCCCTGGAAAATACCTTAATAAATTGATTGCATGTTTCAAGTAAACCTATAATGAGAAGATTATTTACAAAGGGCACACAAAAGCTGTTATTAAAAAGCAATCGGAAGGATAGAGGAACGGTGGCAGGAAGGCTCAGTGGGGAAACCTTCATGGTGGGAAGTTTAGGATTTAGTTTGTGTTATCTTGCTGACATTCTAATTAAAATGCATTTCTTCCATTTCATTACTGTCTCACACTTTATCTGAATTATCTTTCATACTTGGTTAAGAAAAAATCATTTTCACTACACATCAGGATGAGGCAATGCCAATCTCTTTGCTTTTTCTGCAAAATCCTAATGTTCAGATCTGGATTCTGCTGATGTTGGATTTGAAAGTGCTGTGTGAGAGGTTTTTCTGGGGCATCTGCAGCCAGCAAGATCCAACAGAAAAGTGGCTCTATGGCTTGTCAAATGGACCTTGCAATCCTGCAGGAAACGAAGGCTTTAACCAGAACTTTGCAGACAAAGAGTTGAGCCTGAAGTCAGTTTAAGATGCTGACTGCATAGAGAAGCCAACCAAATTATTCAACTCAGTCTTGTTTAAAACATTGGAATTTTAAAATTGTGACTGCAATGGACTTCTTATTACACAAAAATGGCATCTTATGCCAGATTACCCTGTATTCACCCCTCTTCCAATTAATAAATAGGTTTTAAAAACAACTAAAACACTAGGAAGATGAAGAATTTGAGGTGTGGGGAAAAAAAAAAAAAGAAAAAATTAAAAAACTCAATACATATAATTAGATATAATTAATTAATATATGTTTGCACAGCCTCCAGTAAACCCAAGCACTATGTCATTTCTGTAGTTAGAGGGAAGGTGGTCAAAATGTTTAGGAAGGCTAGGTTTAAGACAGAGGTACCAGCATCTGAAGAATGTAAAATCCGAGGAGGGGGGAGAAATGTGCAGGATATGAGTAATGTTCTCAGGAGAAAACAGCAGAAGGGCTGGAGCCTGAACCCCACGTGGATGCCAGGCAGGCTCAGAGCTGTTTCCCTGAGCAGTGCTCTTACTTCTTCCCACTGCAGTAATGCAGCCAGATGGCCAATGACTGGTAGTTCACCCTGAGCCTAAATGTAGAACTAACATAATGGATTTTCTGAGTTCTTCTTAATTAAATTTTGTAGTACTCACTACAAGGAAACTCTTACAGAATGGTTTTGCTTTTGTTTCAGAATACTTATGGGGTGGGGAATTGGGGAAGTGGTGAGAAGTACCTTTCATGGAAATTCTTGAAAAGAACCTATGACCAAACCCAAAATGTTTTAACTGGGAAGTAATGTTGTGGTATCTCATGGGAACTGCAGATTAGTTATGTCCTGTTTGTGCCTGTGCATGAGGTTTACAGATCATATACTTCTGCTCTGGCAAGCCACCGGGGTGAGCAACTACCACCTCTTTTCTCTAAGGAAAGAGACTGAAGAGCATCAGAGGAAAGATGCACAGTCACCCATGCCCGTTCACAAGGTTGGAAAGGACCATAAGGCCCACAGATAAACCCTGGGACATGATGACTTTCCTGTGCAGAGCTGTTCAGTTTGTGTTAGGATCTCTCCCTAGACAAATGGTAAGGTGACATTACCTGAATCACTTACAAAACACCAGGTATAACATTCTCTCTGTCACCACCAAAACCATGCTCAGTCCAGCTCCTTTTAACTTGTACACTTCAGCTGGTGTAATGTTTGAGGTGCTAAAAAAATAGACTAGGAAGCTCATAAACTGAAGGGGAAAAATTGCTTTTGCTGTGTGTAGTAAGATTATACAATGAAACTCATCCTGTGTAGCATCTTTAAAAAAACCTGTCTAAAATTATTTAGGACTAAAAATTGAGAGACAGCGGTGAATACAACATTGCATTAAACCAGGCTATAAGTGAAAAATTAACACAGCTGTCACTTAAAGTCTAATAAGAGACTTTAAAGAAAATGAGAGAGACAGGCATTAAGACACACTCCTAGCAGAGACACAGAATATGATAAAGATATAGTGATGTGGAATGAGACAGGATCTTCTCCCACATAGCAAGAGAAGGAGGTCACACTGAGCGCAGCAAGCCAGGAACAGTGATGCAAGCCACAATAAAAATAAGGAGAGAGAAGCCCAGGGGTGTGGCTGCAGCAGATCTTTGGTGGATGCTTTTGTACCAGGATTATCAGCAGAGAGTGGTGCTGCTTCCCAAGCCCATGTTCCTTCTGGGCTACAGCAGAAAATCTGTCATGTACTCAGAGCAAAAATACAATCAAAATCACTTTCAGTCTTTTAGGAGCTGCTTTACAGAGTCCTGGTGGACAAAGTCTGGAGAAATATCTTGGTGACGAAATCAAACAGAGGTTGAACTACATGAAGATGATCAGCTTTGGCTCCTCTGATGCAGATTGTTTCCCTCCAGTATACCTGTGAGCATCATATCTTTGTTATCCCTCCAGTATACCTGTGAGCATCATATCTTTGTTATTTTCCTACTTTTTTATTGTTTTTCTTTAAAGTGAAAACAAATTTTACTCCAAGGCAAATGTCATTCCCACTTGTATGAGCTCCCTTCGCACCAACAGCACGTTTCCCACCAACCTTTAAAACCTCAGACGAGCTAAATGTAACAAAACCTTATATCTGGCACTTTCTTATAAAATGCACAGGCTTCTGGCAACTAATATAGTAGAAAATGATCGTCATTGTTACACTGCTTAGTTTTATGGTATGTTAAACTGCTGATGTACTGATTCCAGGAAAATGCCCTCAGCACATAGCTCCATGCTGAGGCATTCTTTGATTTACAGAAAAGCTGACTCTACCAAGGATCTGCAGCACCATACAATAAGCTCTAATCTTTACTTGTATATCTATCTACTATTTTACTGTGATATCTAGGGATCTTTTACGACACCAAATGTGTAGCAGTTTTTCAAGTAAGCATGACCTCTAACACTCTGCACATAACACTGTCTGCAAGCCTGCCAACCACCGTGCAACATTCCTTCCTCCCGAAGCTGGGAGGAATACACTGCAGGTTATTAAGTCAAATCATTGCAAGTCCAAACCACTGCCTGACACTTCAACCGAAAACCCATTTAGTGGCCAGTGCAGTTCGCTGAACACTGACATAATCTGTTGCTCATGGAAAATATTGTCTTGATTTCTGCAGAGTTTCATTCTAGACCAGAAGTTCCCAGGTAGTTTCAGGAGCACAGGAAAAGTAACGAATTAGTCCACACTTGAGATGACAAAGGTTTGGCTATCCAGGAGCAGACTTTCAACTGGAAAAAGGATGCTCCAGCTGGTTTCTGAGCACTGCACAGAGACAGAATTTTAACAGAACACTGATTCCTGCCTAACAAACAGCAAATGAACTGACAGGGTCATGAAATGGATTAGGAAACACAAGTAGCCCTCTCTAGATACATTTCCTCCATTAGAAGTGGTAGAAATACAAGTTTGCAGGTTTTCAAGTTCTCAGGTAATACTCATATTTCACCTGAAGCAATCCTCATCAAAATGATCACATGCAACACTCCCCACCACCTTCCTAAAAAGTGTTAGGCTGCAGCCAGAGATCTGTTTGACAGATATAAGCTTGTTCTGGTTTGGGTTGTTTGCTAGAAGTATTTTTAAAAACATGTAACAGAGGAATAGAGTGGTTAACAACGGCACAAAGTCCAGCTGGAGGCCAGTAGCTAGCAGTATATGCTGGAGGTCTTTACTGGGGCTGATCCTGTTTAACATCTTCAGTAATGATCTAGATGATAGGGCAAGTTTGCTGATGACACAAAATCACATGACAAGACTCTTCAAGTAGCTAAGCAATTGCCCCATATTCCCTCTGGTAAGGTTTCCATTAGCTAGAGGCTTTATCAGACTTTCAAATACCTCTTCCCAGCTGCTGAATGTGGTAAAAGTTCCCATTACACTGAGTTTGTAGAGGTTATATGTATCAGGAGTAACACAAGGGTTGGGAATCAAAAAGTCTGTATAGATCTAATCCAGCTAGTGAAGTTCTATGAAAGAGAGAAAAGAAGAATAAGGTCTAAATTTCATCATTTTCCTTGGGGCAGATTTAGTTCTTTTGGAGGAGTCAGAGTTGGTACAAGGAACTATATTTCGTGTATGCTTCTATGAATAGAAATGACTCATCAGAAGTAGAAATATGCCATCCTCCAACCCCCAAAATTAGATACTGTGAGGTTTTTTTAAAGATAATCCTACCATTCCCCAAACAAACACCATTTACTAATCATACACTCATTGATGCATCACTCTCTCATCTTTTAGTATAAATCGTTGAGCTCTGCAGTTTGTCTCATTTCTTGGGCCCAGCCACAATTATTCTACTGTCTTACTGTCCTTGCTATAGTTTCTCTCCACACTTATAATTAGAAAATATACTCAAACAACCACCTTCTCTCTCTTCAGTATTTAAAGACCTTCCCAACCAATCTGAAATCTTGTTGGGTATGTATATGATCAGAGTCTGTGGTATGTCTTCAATCCCCACCATAACAATGCATGTGTGAGTGCACTGTGGATTGCTTTGCAAATAAAGATGAGCTCACACTTGCAACTAGAGGTGCAGCTACCTTAGTGTGGATGTGTTCACATACTTTCTTTAGCTTATGTATACACATAATTGTCTAAGCAGGACTACATCTGTCTATAAAGACTAGATTAGCAAAGCAACAAAGAGCTTGGGGTTATCTTTGTTTTTAACCCTGTTTAAATACCTGCAATTCTAGTCAATGATCCTCTGTATATCTGCCCCTTTTCTGATTTTTCAGGGTTGGTATTCAACCTGATATAACTAGGAGCAATAGATATTTTACCCAATGGATATTGATTCAAATACACACATACAGGGCACAATGATGTTTATATGTGTCCACATGCCTGCATATACATTTATGAATACTATTGGGTGTGTACAATAGCAGGCATGTAATGACTCAGTCTTTTAACTGAAATCCTGAAAGCTCCAGAGGAAGATGAATGCATTTTATTTCAATGTCATTTAGTTTCCCCATTTTAACAGTTGTGACTTAAAGGGCACATAGTAAGACAGAGTAAGGCCTTGAAATACTGTTCAGAGGTCCAACATTAAAGCTGCACGGGGCTCTACAGCAGAGTTAGAGGGACTTATAACTAAAATGATCAACAGTTACAGGTTCAGATTTACATTGTCATAGGGGAAACACACAGAAAGCCCCAAAATTGAAATGCTCACATAACCAACTCAAAGTTGGTACCTTGCTGTAGTGTCACCACCCTCCTACAGCCATAGCTACCCATATGAAGATGACATTGCACCATTTAGGAGCTGGGTTTTTTCATGTTTCCATTTACTCCTATTGAAAGTTGCTCCTTTAGGAACACCTGCAACTCCTCTCTTCTGTGATAATGCATGGGCATGTGTGGCTTTGAGAGCTATTTATGTAATATTTCCATTAACAAGCTGTAATTAAACCATCTAATTAAAAAAGCAGTACTTTATTTAACAAGGGTTTTATTTTTTTTAAAGAAAGCCTAACAGAACTATGATTAAGTTCCTCCATTAGATGCGCATTATGGTTTTTCATAAGGCTCTTAATTACTCAACCCAAAATGTTAAATAAATTAAATTAAAGACATAATTTTATTTTTCTGAAAAGAAAAAAAAAGAAAGCACACAAAGTAGAGTAAAAAGCTGTTCAAAAATATCCATTAATATAGTATGAATTATTTTTAATGTATTGTGCATTTCAGCCTAGACAAAAGCTGATTAGTTATGTAAAATATAGTGAACAGTATCTTGCACTTATTAGATAAAGAAATAGGTAACTGTAGTTTTTATTCCCCAAGATATGCTTATTATTGGAGCACAGCAGCAGCCCTTTTGGGCCACAGCAGTGATGTCTCCAACCCAGCACTTTGCTCCTAGCTGGTGTAGGGTGAGAGAGTCCCCAGGGAGAGGACACAGGCCTGGGCATTTCCCTCTGTCCCCTTATGTTTCCTCAGCATTCACCTTTGTTGGATCAGAATGTTAGTGAAAGAGTCCGTGCCTGTTCCCTTCAGTGTCCATTTGCAGCCCTGTTGTCTGGAAATTTGTCTAACCCTATTTTAAGCCCATTGATGCTGTTTGCCTCTGCAACCTGCTGGTTAAGTAAATTCCAGAAGTTCCCTATCCACTGTGTGAAGAGCTACTGTCTTCATCAGTTTTACACTGTTATCCTATTCTAAGGTCTATTCTAAGGTCAATAGCATTATTGTCAAGTGCTCTTTAGTTCTATTCCTGTGAGATTTGGTGAATAATAATTCTGCATCCACCTTATTTATGATCTACAGCTTATCACAACCTTATCAGAAATATTCTTTTTATTTTGCCCTGTTTTCACTTTGCAGTCACTTTTCCTCAGCATTATCATTCTTATCAGCATTTCACAGGTTGAAAGTCTGCCCTCACTCACTTTCACTAAGACAAGTATTCCTGAAGGGAAAAGTCAATCAGCAAAAATGGGGTGCAGTTTCCAGGAATGAAATTAAGACTTCTTCTCTGGCTAAAAAAAAATAAACTTGTACTCTACTGAGATGTTTTGGAACCTCTGAGTTTTGAAAAGTTTGACAGGAATTCATTGCCTTGTGGGAAAGACACTTGACACCTGTGTAAATCCCTCTGGCCAGTCACGCTCAGTCCTGATGTGGTGGAGCTCAGTACCTAAATTTGCACAAAAGCTCAGCATGTTCGATGGGCTCCTTGGGCAGCACCTTCCCAAAAGTCACACACTGGCCTGGGGCTGAGGGTGCTGCTATTAGAATGGAGCTTTTCAGCTGCTGCAAGGCAGAACATCACAGCAGACACAAGGACTGAGAGCAACCAGCCTCTCCTGCATTTCTCAGCCTGCCCTTGCTGCTTACACACAGACAGCATGATGGAGAAGGAGGCATCAGCCTCATCTGAATGCAAATGAGAGAAGAAAGAGAGAAAATGAAGAAAGAGGAGCTAAAAAGAGGAGATCTGTAGAAACAAAACACAACCCCACAGTTCAAGCATATTTGTGGATTTGCTTGGTTTGGACCCATATCTTTTGCCGTGTTAGGGCTTGCCTCACTGCCGAGCCCAACAAGA
Organism: Merops nubicus; assembly: GCF_000691845.1. NCBI lineage: Eukaryota > Metazoa > Chordata > Aves > Coraciiformes > Meropidae > Merops > Merops nubicus. Next base: position 43,790 of record NW_008590238.1, read on the forward strand.
ACAAACAAATTAAGTCAAAGGAGGGTGGTGTTGTTTAGTTTGAACACAAAGCACTGATATGTGAAATGAATTCCTGTATACTTAATCTTAGCCAAATGAGGCTGTCAGGTGTTTGTTTCTCCAACCTGCCTCAGCACTTTAAACCAAGAGGAAAACATTCCTTGAGTGTAAAGCACAAGTGAAACAAAAAACCATGAATGCAAATATTTATCATTTTCTTTCTCATTAACATTCCTTGCTCAAAAGCCAGAACGTGCTGCTTCTGCCTCCGTGATCACTCTAAGCTGCCTGGCTCCCTTGTTGCTCTTCCCACAGGCAGCAACTAATAACAGCCTGCCACTGGAGGTTCTCATGTGGGAGTGCTGCAGGGAGTAGGAGGATGTGTGGGGGTTGCCCCATGACATGCACCCAAACTTCCAGAAGCTGTTGCCTGTGCCTCTTCCTGGGAACAGGAAAGTGGTTTCCAGGTGAAGCCACCCCCTCCCCAGTGGTTTCAGTGATCTTAGGCTGACCTGCAAGAGTCTGGAAGTACCTCCAGATCCTGAGCGGACCCTAAGTACCAGTCGAGGCAAACAGGACAAACGATTTTCAGACACAGCTAGGAAAATGAGGTTTGTCAAACTGAGAAAGTCAGAGTTTCAACACTGAGCTTTGAATTGCAGGAATTTGGGATTGAGGATGCCAAAGCAATTCTTGACAGATCCCTATTCTCAGCTCCAACACAACAGCCCCCTTTAAAAAGGACTGATCTACTAACTTCAAGATAAAACCCTAGGCATAAAGTCACATTCACCCACTATGAGCTTACTGGCACCAAGTGAATAGAAGGTTAATTTGTGCCTCAGCCTGGGTTTTGATCCATGTTGTTCCCTTCAGAGAGAGCCCTTCTGCAAATCTCCCCCACACAGGGAGCGTAGAGCTCTCTAATATGAATTAAACTGAGGAAACCACAACAAAACTCCATAATTGTTGTGTTTGGGTTGGGTTTGTTTTTTGTTTTGTTTCCTGAGCATTTACTTGGGGCACTAGGCATCCAGGTGTGGGGTGAAATGCAGAAGGCTTTGCTGACCCAGCACCATCCTGCGCTCTGCTCCCAGACAGCACTGAAGCAGTCACAGCAGTGAGTGATACCCATCTGCTGCAGGTTTTGGTCTGTTCATTTGCCTACTAACCAGAAAATCTGATTGAGTCCATTCAGAAGTGACAGATGTACCAAGGATGAGGACATTTCTGCAGGCAGTCATCTTATTTGAAAAAAAGGAAGAATATTTGCTTGGATTGCAAGGTCATGGTCTCCAATTTGCAGGGTTTTTTTCCTACCACAAGCAAAGAAGAAATAAGTTTTGATGGTGGTTTGCCTTTTTTTTTTTTTTGAGAAAGAGGACTAGCTTCTTCCAGTTTTCTGGGACAGTACAGGCTCCAAAAAGCATAATCTAGGCTATAAAATCAATACATCAGCTACTTTGAATGTTGCTAGATATGTCAAAGCCAAGAGTATGTGGTACTTACTCATGTCAGAGATGGGCTCGTGCAGCTCATGTACTTAAGAAGGTGCTCTCAGAAATTGCAGAAGCAGCTCCCTTGATGGTGAAAGTGAAAAAAATAATCAAATATGTGGTTTGCCTTTCTTTTTTTTTTTTTTTGTGAAAGAGGACTAGCTTCTTCCAGTTTTCTGGGACAGTACAGGCTCCAAAAAGCATAATCTAGGCTATAAAATCAATACATCAGCTACTTTGAATGTTGCTAGATATGTCAAAGCCAAGAGTATGTGGTACTTACTCATGTCAGAGATGGGCTCGTGCAGCTCATGTACTTAAGAAGGTGCTCTCAGAAATTGCAGAAGCAGCTCCCTGTTGTGTTACTAGCCTTGTCCAAGTCCCAGCACGAGATGCTCTTGTTTAGTGAGGTATTACCTCCTTCAGCACTACCAGGAGGATCTTAAAAGATAATGGCCTACTTCTAACATTGTGATGGTTTCCCACTGTTGACTTAAATTAAGCTATTGTGGTTTGAACTGATGTGTTGTGATGCGAGGTCAGAACACCTTTACTACAAGGACATTTAGAGACAGTACAATAAAAGAAATGGTGCCTAAACACTAGGAAATCAATTTATAACAGTAAAAATACTGCACAGGAACAGACTGCCTGATGAAGATGGGGAATATCCAACAGTAGGGACTTTTAAGCACAGATTAGGTAAGAATTCATCATGAATAGGATATATGAGATACTGCATTGGGGCAGAAGGAGGAATTGTACACCTTCCCAAGGTCCTCTCCAATCCTATTTTCTGTGATTACTCAGTTCATGTTAATTGTATTTAACTGAGTTGGATAACAATTTTGGCAGTAAGTCAAATGTCATATCTGACATTTGATATTAGGCTCATAGGCTGCTTCACTCTGCCTCATTCTTCCTGCCCTGTTTCCTCAGCCTAAATCTCACAGACCTGTTTACCAACCCGACCAATTAAATTCTTCCCAGGATCCCAAGGAGCTATCATTTTAAGACCCAGCAGTGCAATATTTGATTTACTCCACAAAGCTTCCCCTTTTATTTTTTTTTGTAGCAGGCAATGAAAATATGTCAACAGAGTCTCACATCAAAGAGAATACCAAGGGGAAAAATGTCCATGCAGCCAGCTGGTTCTTTCCAAAGCTCATTCACATATTCCTTATGTGTGTGCTTGGGGGAAAGAGAAAGGGCAAGGAAGGAAGTTTTAGATGGGAGCTTCACTCTTATCTAAAGGTACGTAAATCTACAGGAAAGATGATAAATAATGAAGGTCTTTATCCAGTCAGACAAAGTCAGGAATACTCACAGAAACTGGAGATGTGTTTAGAAGTGGTCATTATTGACCCCTATAACTATATTACTGAATGTAAATTCTTTTTAAAATATACTGATATTAAATGTATAGGAAACAAGAACTGAAACAGGTTGCATACAGAAGTTGAAAGGTGCTTGTTAAATTTCTTGTGAAAAAAATGCAAGATAAGAAAAGGTAGGAGAAAAGGAACATACAACAGGAAAAAAATCATCAGCACTTGTGGAGAAAACCAGTTTTGTGACTAGGTATTTTTTCCTTTTCTTCCTGGGTCCTCTCTTTATGCTTTTGTGTTGTTAGGAAACTAGTTTCTTATGCTAATAGATCACCATGTGTAGTAACTCTATTATACACGATTTCTGACCATTACTTTACAACAAAGTATTATTTTTAAAGACAGATTTTTAAGCTAGCTTATTAAATGCATGTGTTGTGGTTGGCATTATAAAATTAAAGGAAATGAAACCCTTTGTCTGAATTTCAGCTACTTCTTTACAAAAAGACAAAAATCAATCCAATTCTGCTTCTAGAAACCCTAGCCAAATCTAAACGTGTGCTACCACTGCAGATTTAAGCTAACTGAGAGCTCTTGATATGAAATGGTAAGAACCAGTACTTTGTTTCCATCAGGTATTGGGGAATAAGACATTTGTGCATTACAAGGTGTTTCTAATCCTACCTAAAACCTTGACAGAAAGGTGCACTGAACACTGAGGGTTCTGCTTGCCTGGCACAAGGGACAGGGAGAAGAAAAGCAAGAGGGAAAGTACAAAGATTCTTTTGGGGAAGAAAGGTGGAAAAACTGTCAAGCCTGCATAGTGATTCATCTTTCTGAAATGCACTGCTTTTACAAAGCACTAGCTAGATAATACTGGGAAGAGTATACAAAGATGCAGGGATCAGAGCAGCATCTTTCTCCTTCTTATGTTTTTTGAGCTGACACAATAGGGTTTTCTATCTGGACTCTACTAAATGAAAAATCCATTTTCCCCTCGGATTAATGACACAGAAAACACTTTGGGCTGGACCTAAAACCTAAATAGGACCTTATCCCAGCTGAACTCGGGAAGCAGGAATAATTATAGCAGCAGCAGCAAAGCTAACAACAGCCTGATCATACTGATGCCTCTGTCTATGTGAGATCTGCATTAGTGATTCTGCTCCCGTTGCTTTTCTGAGATGTGGGGTGCTGCAGAGAATGGCAAAAGTGTCTTTATTTGGTTATGTTGGAGGTGCTATACGTTTCATAAGCTGACTGTGTCTGCAAAGAAGCTTTCAAGGCAAGCACAATTCTTCTGCAGTGTCTGCACAGGGTTTGGCACAGTGGGTCCAAAGCCCAGTTAGATTGCTTGGAGCTGCAGGAACACAGCACAGAGCAATATGTAGGATGTATGAGTGACATTCATTATATTCTTCAAATGCAGATGGATCACTGTGTTTCACTAATGTTAAGGGTTGCTACCTACAGAAAACAATTCATACCCCCAATCCAAATGTCTTTTATTTAGATAGTTTAAAAATAATAACGAAGGAATGATCTGAAGTAAAATACAATAGCAAGTATGTGATCTTCCTGTGCTTTCTATCACAAACTGCCTGAGCTTTTCCACACAAAATGACAGTTGTCTCTGCAAATGACAAATTTGAAAAAGTGAAAGAGTCTGGTACACAGAAAGCAGAAAATCAAAATACTTGCTTAGCTTTATACCTAAAAATCACATCGTGTCACATTATAGTATTTCTCCTAGGTTCATAGCTGAATTTGTTTTCCCTATATGCAGCTATAGGTTCCTATATAGAGGTTTGTATATGTGAACCTGGGTATTGACATAGATGAGAAATATAGAGCAGATAATCCATCTACTTCATAATATACATGGTTAGTAGCAGAAGGGTCACTATATTCTGTTCTATACCTGGCCAAGGGATTCCCACACATACTGACATGGACCCCGTTTTACTCAGGTAAGTAGAGAAGTGATAAAAAATGTCCATTGGAAACATTTCTTGTAATCTTAATGAAGTAAAGAGAGATAACAAAGCCTGAGCTGTTATCAGAATAACACAATTAAGCAAATTCAACTTGCAGTAGTACGTTATTTTGCATTTTGAATTATTTTATAGAAGTTCCTCTCCTGCCTAAGGTGAGCATGAGTTGATAAGTAAATGACCATCTCACATGTGTAGCACAAGAATAACAACACAATGAGTATTGGAAAGATTTAGACCTTTCATTTCTTGCTGTAAAATTGCTGCATATCTGACAACCCAGTGGCCTAGGACAGATGTATTTTCCACAGGTGGCCAAAGCATCTGCTATAAATTGTCAGTTCTTTAAAAGGTCCTATTGCCTTCAGTAAACATGAAATATGCTTCTGAAAGGACATTATCTGATTTTTCACTGCACTGGAGCTGAAATGTTTCCTTGCTTGTAAACTGTTAAGCAGTCGGCCTCACTTTTTAATGATAGACATAAAAGCAACTCAATTTTTTTTTATAAGAATTACATAGGGAGACTCCCTGAAAGTTAGTCAAATGAGACTAGTATAAAGCTGGAACATAACATCTCCCTGCATAAATTTACAAGCACTGATTCCAAAAGGTTAGCAATATGGCAGATGGATTTCATGATGTGTGAACTCAGAAAAGCCGAAAATTCAAGGTTTGGTTCCAAAAGCAGTTAAAAGTCAAAGCATTCCCCAGTCCTCTATAGCAGGCTTCCTTGACTGACGTAAACCACCTGCTGCTTCAGTTCAAGACAAAAATAGCCCAAGAACAGCACTTATGTATCTTTTGCATTGCTTCTGCTCTTTACTTCATTGAGAATCTGAAAGCGTGGAAAAATGCACAAGTCTGAGCTGCCCCGTTTAAACAAATGAATGCCAGCCTCTGGAAGAAGTTAGTCCAATGTCCCATTCTGGGTTAAGGTCAAATGTTTTCAGAGCTCATTTTATGTTGAGATTTTTCTACTTGTAGAAACGTTTCTGCAATACCAGGAAAAAATGTATTTTCTATCCTCTCTGTGCAAAAGCAGTTTCTGCATCCTTATACATCTGATTTCACACTGTGCAACTTTTCTTCCTGTGGATGCCCTCTTTTTGTATGGACAGCCTGAAGCAAATGCAGAGAAGTGGAAAAACCTTGAAGTAAAGAAAAATATATACTTTTTCCCCTCATCTTTCTGTCCTTTTCATGTATTATATTGCTGTGGCTTTATTTACACATCAGGAAGAGCAAGGAAGATTCTCCCATGACATTGGGTAAGTAACTACTGAAAATATGTGTACACAGCGTAAAGTAGAGCTATGCAGATGCCAAACTAGGTCTTAAGAAATGCAAATGAATGGTGTAACTATACCTTGAGCCTCCATTTATCTTGGTCTCCAATGGTGCATGAAGCTGAACAAGAAGAGCACCTTAGACCACACGCAGAAGGGAAGTTCCCTGGGAAGAAGATCTTCTCAGGCAGATTCACCTCCTGCACAGAGAAGGTTTGCCAAGACGTGCCAGGTTTTCCACTTTAAGAAAGCCAAACGTCTTACTCCTCCTCCTCAGCGTGGTGCTGTGTCTCCCTCTGATGGCATCTGGGCCACACTTCCAGGCTGATGAACACGCTAAAGTCTTGCATAACAAGAGGAAGCCTTTTTAGCTCAGCTAATGGATATATTTAGATCAGAGATCCTAGGTTTAAAATCTACCATTCCTTTAAAATGTGATTATCTTTCTAGCCCTCTAACAAATGAAGTAATAGGCACAATTTTTCAGAAGCCACTAGTTCTCAGCCACAACTGAATGGAATTCATATTTGCAGCTCCACAAGGATAGAGGTACAAGGGGAGATTTAGCAATTAGTACCTCCTAGAAAAGCTGTAAGGACGTTAGGCACTTCAAAATTAAATCCATCAGGCTACTCTGAACACCTAAGGTTGTCTCAAGGCTGTAAAACAGCTACAAGAATCTATAATTTCTATGTGTTTCTCAGGACTTGCCAGTAAACTTGAGGTTTGAAAGACTTGCTAGTTACCTACAGCTTGTGATTGGCACCCTGAGGACCCCAAGGAAGCTTTTCATCTACCATATACTGCTTTACTCTCCTTCACACACTGCATCCTACTGAGTGACTTGGCTTTGAATCACTGTTTCAACACAAATGGTTGCAAAACTTTGTTCCACACTAGCAGTTACAGGAGATCTCTCACAATAATCTCAAGACTATTTCTTTATTCAAAATGCAAGTATTTACACTCTCTGTCTTTGCTCAGCCAGGCTGGTAAAGGACTGCTGAGCTAGGTAAGTTTATTAAGAAAAATTAAGATTGTGGATTTGCTCATGACTGGAAGACTTCACCATAAAGTGTCAGATGTTAGAATAAGGGGAAGCTTAAGGTCCACTTGAATATTCCTCCATTATCAATCCTTCAAATCAGGACATAAGAGAAAATTCCCAGTAGTAACTCAGCACTCACTAGTAACTCCATTGGACTGGCTATGCTGAAAACCAAAGGTCTTCTGAGGAGCAGATTCCTTTCTCCCACTTACACAAACAGCAACTAACTGTCTATAGAGGACTAAAAATATTGTCTTCTTGTTTTATTGCAATACAACACTTTTGCAAAATGTCTCAAGGCATTAAAAGCAATAAAATTATAATAATCCTGTTGTACTGAAAACATTCAGTGATCTAGGATCTGGTCATAGGGATGAAGCAAACATTTCTTGTTACAGGTCTCATCATCTGTATGTCCTGGAAAAAATAATTTAAATTAAAAAAACCCCAAAACTATAGCAAAAATCTGTGATTAAAATCAGCAGCACTGCCACTGATTTCAGGAAAGTCACTCTGGTTTTTAATACTTTAGGGTGTACCACTGAGCTTCACAAAGAACAGCAACATCTTAGACCTGCTGCCTCTAGGTCTGAAACCTTCCCATCATATCTGAATCCATTTTATTTTTCAGAAGCAAAACAACCAAAAAATAACGTTATAACATGAAAGACTGATATTTGTAAGAGGAGATTGGAATGCTAGAAATGTCTCTGCAGGAGCCAAGACTAGTGCCCTTTGATTCTGCTAGGGGCATTGATACAGAAATTCACAGGAAACTGTCTAATCAGAAGTAAATGCTCTTCCTGCAGAGCATTCTTTCTGTTTCTCTAAGCCACTTGTTCATGGAAAGGTGACTGTCTAGTGCCAATGATTAAACCCAGAGGGAGGTCAGCCTCTTAATTTGTACACCCATATGCATTGAAAAGCACTCAAATGGGGGATGCTTTTATATGTTGCATGTGACATAAGCTTGTTTTTCCCTTACCATGAGGGAAAGTAACTCCTTCAATCTATATGTGAACCTGGCTGGTAGCTCTGTGACTGCAGCAAGCACAGAGCCAAGCACCAGCTAGGAAGCCCCATCAGGTACCTGTGGATCTGGCACATGCTTAGCACTGTGTTCTGGCTGATTCAAAGCATGGGCAGATCAAGCCAATGTCAGCCTGCAGAATACCACAGTCATCCATTTCCTTCATCACACCCTTCACAATCTGGCTTCCAGTCTGACTTCACCTAGTCAGGTGAAAACAGCACAATCAGCTGAGTCCTGTGATTCGATGCTCTCTCAGCACCCTGACCATGATTGTGTTCCTGGCACATGGCACTGGTCTCTAAACAACACTGGAAGCATTTTCAGATGGAATTTGTTCCAACAGAAATAAGATTTATCACTTGGCTTGGGATTTCCCTTACCAAGACTGCGGGTTCTTAGTGGCAGAAACCATTTTCTTGGAAAAGTCTAGCCCAGTGGGTCCTCATGTAAGACACTGGGGTTTAGAATCATAGAATCCTTTAGGTTGGAAAGGACCGTTAAGATCATCAAGTCCAACCATGGAGCCATTAGGGCTCTAAAGTCCTCTGCTAAAACAGATCAGAACCTGTCAGGGTTGGAAGGGACCACAAGGATCCCCCAGTTCCAACCCCTCTGCCATGAGCAGGGACACCTCCCACTAGATCAGGCTGCCCAGAGCCTCCTCCAGCCTGGCCTTAAAGCCCCCCAGGGATGGGGCCTCAACCACCTCCCTGGGCAACCCATTCCAGGGTCTCACCACTCTCATGGGGAAGAACTTCTTCCTCACATCCAGCCTGAATCTGCCCACTGCCAGCTTTGCCCCATTCCCCCTAGTCCTGTTGTTACTCGATATCCTAAAAAGTCCCTCCCCAGCTTTCTTGTAGGCCCCCCTAAGACACTGGAAGGCCACAATAAGGTCACCTGGGAGCCTTCTCTTCTCCAGACTGAACAGCCCCAACTCTCTCAGTCTGTCCTCACAGCAGAGCTGCTCCAGCCCTCGGATCATTCTGGTGGCCCTTCTCTGGACACGCTCCAGCAGGTCCACGTCCCTCTTGTAATGGGGGCTCCAGAACTGGTTTAGTGGTCCAGGGACAGTAACTAAGATTCCACCAGTTTGGATACTTCTCTAGAGATATCTGAGACTCAGTTAATGACGACAGGTTTTTGTGCTGCAGAGTTTAGGTTACTTTGGATGAAATTGTATCTATATTTTCCCCTCCCTCAACTAAATAAAATTCATTTCATCTTATGTAAGACAGGCAGTGGCAGGTTTAACTTGAGAATGACTTTGACATCCTCAAACACTGTGTAGGGTAGGGCTGAGGGTTTGTTGTGGGGTTTTTGCATATTAGCATTAGCCAGGCTACCTGGTTAAGGTACTGCATTAAGTGACAGAAAAGCAAAGTACACATAGCAATGGAAAGAATCTACAAGAAGCTGAGTGCCATGGCAATTTGGATCAGCCAGTTATGTTTGCTCAGCCTAAATGAAAAGTTCTCCAAGTGTTGCAGCGGGTAGCTTGTGGGTCAAAATACAGCCAAGGAGAAGGGACAGGCCTGGACAAAATTATAGGGCCAAATTAAAAATGGGATCTTTTGGGTCAATTCTAGCAATCGCTTTCAGAGAAGGAGACAGGAAATTAGGCTGCCAAACTAGAGCTCAGCTTTTGTGCTTACAACATGTTATATCCTCTGATTTTTAGTGGAAACTGCTTGTGCCAACACCTGAGGAAAATACATGTCCCTAACTGGATCTGCAGGAGTTCACCATTCCCTCAATGCATCAAGAAACAAAAATTTATTCTGTTGCTTTCCCTGCTCTCTTTTTTCATAAACACACACAAAAACACATTTTCAGTAATGCACATAATTACCTCAGCTTTTGGAAAGAAACTGTATGATAACACAGTAGAAATGGTTTCTGATGAAAGCTGCCTTTAACAACACAGCTGGTAAGAGCAAAGAATTGCTCTGTGCACAGGGGCCATTAAGCCACAGGAAGGTGTCCATAGGAGTGGGACTGGGAAGACTTACACCTTTGGAAAGAGAAATATGTGCAGGCTGGCTTCAAGGGAAAAGAAAAGAAAGCATGCCCTGGAAATATAATGTGAAAACTTCCTATTGGTCCTTTAGACTACATAACCCAGGAGACTGTGGTTGCTATAGTGTAAAATGACATTGCTGCTTTCACAGGTAACAATTTAGATGAGCTCCAACTTAGATAGGAACCTTTGAGTTACTGTGTATTGCCACAGTGTCAGTGCCTTAACCAGTCCTCCCACTCATGCTTTATAGGGGTACAATCCTGTACAAGGACAGAATTGCAACGGTGTGTTTCAAACCCCTGAACAGTTAATCTAACTGAGGGTTTTAAAGGTTTTAGCAGGTCCTTCTAATAGCTATCATGGTAGCGTGCAGTTAACCTTTATTGCCATGAGGGCCCTATTAAGAATGAGTTATGTTCATCCCCTTTAAGGAAAGAAGGATTCTGCTTCCAGATGTGTTGATGTACTTGACATATGCCCTGTGATTACAGTGATTCTCAGGCACAAAAATAAAAGTGCCATTTTCACAAAGCTGTAATTTTTGTTTATACAATATATACCCATGCTTGTAATAATAATCTATGCATGGCACTCAAACTGAGTGATGAAACTACACAGAGAGACACCAAGTGAGGCAGTAAGACCACACTGTACCTAACACTGCATATTGAAAAACCAGCCTCACACCACAGCCTATGTAAAACCTGTTTCCTTTTGCTTGCTTCAGTTAGAATACCCATAAACATTTCCAGTTGTTGCTATCATCACATCAGTTTGAACACATAGAATAGCTTGATTTGTAAGTATATGCAATTATATTTGTGAATGAAAACATCAAGTTTGGTTCATTTGGACTAGTAGATGCACATTGCTGTTCACCCTTCAGGAAGCAGCAAGCCAATTGCATGATTGTTGATGCTGAAGTTGGTGCCCTCCATAATTACTCATCCAGAAATCCGTACCCAAGTCAAGGGATTTTTTTACCCTGCTTTTTTTTAAAAACTTTCCCAGCTCTGCTCTATGAGCAGAAAGAGAAGGGCTACATCTACACTATAGTCTGAGTGTAGGAGTGACTTCAACCCCAGAGTCCTGACAACTCATTTCCATATTTCTTATAAAAACAGGAAACCTGAACAAAATAGCCTAAGAGGATCTACCTGAAAGGCTATTTTTACTTTTCCACTTCACATCCCATCTCCCAACCCTACTATTCTTGTCTCACCAGATCACCTGGGAGGATATTCCCATGACAATGCAAAATCTGTGGCTGTAGCATATTGAAAAAAGCCACTATCTTAATGTGCCTAAGCTGACAACCCCCAGCAGGCAAACTGGAAAAGGCTGAATAACACTTCACAGACAGCAAGTCCTGACTATTGTATGAACGAAGAAGATGGTTCAAAACTAATACAAGTTTCACAAACAAAATCCCTAACTTATATGAAGAATAGCTGCTCACGGAATATGAGAATGAGCTTGAGAGAGAAAGTATCATCCAACTTAGGTATCGTGTCAACAAGAGGAATCCAAAGCTATTTAATAATTGAAATCTTCTTCTGAAATCAAAGCAAAAAGCCCTTGTGGTGCATTTTATTTCAAAATAGCTCAAAGCTGGGGATTACAGCAGTTCTGTCATCTGCAGTCATACACGGGCATGTCTCAGGAGTATGTACCTCTGCCTGCCATCAGCCACTACTCAGAGGCATGTGACACTGGATCTCATTCCAGGAGGGGGCTGGAGTAGTGTGAAGGAAACAGTCAGACAAAAAGTGAGTCAAGGTTTAACAATTCTGCAACAAATCAATGGGAAGTTCATCTGCATTTGACCATTTTAACACTAATCAGTCAATGGATTACATATACTGATCCCAAATGGTCTAAGGAATCTCTCTGCTGATTACAAGACAGCTGCAAATTATATAGAAAAGTATTAGAGAACATGAGCTCACTAATGCTATTTTTGCTTTTCCTCTACCCCAGCTCTGCTTGGGATGACAACACTGAGTCACATCCTTTGCTTTATTTTAAACCTTGTGACATTTGTGTGTTTTTCCTTGTAGCCCAATGTATGGAGGACAAGATCTGCATAAATAAAACCCCAGCCAGTCAGATTCTTAACAGGCTGTTAAACACAGAGGCATCCTGTTTGCTCAAGAAGTTCCTGAGATAGTTGGGTTGTGATCCTACTCTGTATTCATCCTTTTCTACATCTGCCACAGGTACATGAAAGTAGCTACTGTTGTAGCTATTTAGCTAAAGAGACTTTAGTCTGACCAGGCTGTAGATACTAGTGGGAGTTTTGTTTGTTCAGTTTCTCCGAAAACTCTGAAACTCAGTTTCTCTGCTTCTCAGAAACGTATTAAAAGTCTTGCTGAACAGATTTTGGATCCTTATTTTAAACTCTGACTTTTAAAAATCTGCACATTCTGATCTGCAACACTACCACTGTCCCTCCCTCAACTCTGTCCATACGTCCTGTTTCTACCATGGTATCTTTCAGTGAGAATAAGTTAAGGACAACACTAGTAAGAAACTTCTTGTTCTAGAAAACACACACAAATATCTATTCTCCACATTTGGCTCTAGCTATTTCTTTTTACCACTTACTCTTCATTTTAAGTCCTAGGACAAAGATCAACTGTCCTACATACTTATATGTGTGTGTAGTTGAACACATCAACAACACATTAGTGACCTAACCCTGAAAAAGCACCTTGGAAAAAACAGTAACATAAATATCAAATATGTATATGAATATCAATAATTTGATTAAATTTCAGTCCCATTATCTCTCATGCTTCAGCAAGCCTTGAAGTGTTAATCTTAAAATGAATGTCAAGTAATTTGCTGAATAGAAATGGGTTTAAAGGATACATGCTAATAGACTGCCAAATAATGACCATCACAGGTATTCCAGATTAGAGCAAAGGATTTTCTTTTCCTCTCAGTTTGGTTGCTGAGAAAATGAGAAAGAAGAAAAATCCATCAAATTAGGAAATTTCTTGAAAGTTTGGGTTGAAGTATAACCCTCACATTTTAACTAGAATATACCACAAAAACTCTTCTCCCTTCAGTGCAAAATACTGTTTTGTTGTTGGGTAAATTTCACTTTCTAGTAATTTTTCAATTTCCAATAATTTTTATTCCTTTTAGACTTTTTTCTTTTAATAAATTAAAGATGATGTTCAAAGTAAAATGGAAACAAAAATCACTTTGAAAATGACAAAATGAAGCATTTTACATTGTTACACTTGCTTTTTAATCGCCATATTTGACCCAACTCATCAAAGCGTTTTGGTCTCCCTGAAATCTATTATTTGTGGAAATCTACAATACAACAAAGTTTTTCCAAGTGTTCTTATTATGATTCATTTTATTTGTTGTTCTTGAACATTAACACAAGAACACTTGTGCTCATAAGAAAGCTAGAGTGTCATATGAATGTGCTACTTCTGTGGGAGCTGTCATCACGAAACGTTGCTTGAAACTGAAACAAGAAGCATGCAGTAAAAATACAGTGTGACTGCAGTGATCATTCACTAAAGAGAGACTGCCTGGTGAGAAATATGCTGCTAAAACATCTGCACACCAACCACTGATTTGATCATTCCAAACAATGAGAAAACACATGCTAAGAAGAGTGCCTAATCCATCAAATAAATTATTTACTGCAGATGGTCCCCCAGCTCTATCTATAGGTGTGCAAATAAAAACAGATGACCATGTAAGTATAAAATATGAAGATCTATTTGGTTATCTTGTCTACCAGTTTATCTACAGTTAGGGAGCACCTGAATCCACATGTGAGCCAGAAGTGCTTATGGACATCTGATTGTTTCTGGAGATGTTTAACTTACATCTTTTCTGCAGGAGTCTTTCTTATCCTGAAAGGTCTAGTAGCTGCAAACTCAGGATCTACAGCATGAAATGATAGAGTCAGGAAGAGTAAAAAGAAAGTTTTTTTAAGATTATAGTTTCAAAGAAACAAGACAAAAAGAAAGCAGGCTCTGGAAATGACAGTATGTCACTTGCTGACACTGCAATATAAAAGAATACCATCCAGTGCTAACCTGAACAGACAGAGAGCTAAAGAACCTAAGCCCAAGAACCACTTCAGGAACCCATTACATATTGTGCTTTGGGTTACCTGTAAGCACAAACCCCATGCAGGTGAAACAGAATATAAATCTAGCAGTACACCTTACAAGATCTTTTGTGTTAAACCACTTGCAATTTTGTGCACCTCCTCATACTGAAGTCGAACAGGAGGTGGACAAAGTTGAAAGAGAAAGGAATAAGGAATAGGGTGGAAAGATTTAAAAGGTGACTGGCTTTGTGCTGTTACCACCTGTGCATTATCATGGTTAGTACTCAGTTCAGCATCTCAAGGCTGCATGGTGCTAGCTATGCTTTGAATGCCCAGGAGCCACCAAGGAAATTTCTATAGGCATCAGAAATTTTAGATCCATGCTCATTATGTATAAGAAGTAAAACCAAAGGCCTTCACTCTAGTCAATGAAGAACAATAGCAGAGCCACAGTGTGCTCCTACCTACCTGAGGTCTGAAGCACACGTCAGAGGTTCCTTTGTTTCTCTGGTTGTAGTCCACCAGAGTAACTAGGTTCCCAGCTGGAGCATGCAAAGAGGGGAAAAAGCTGCACACAGTTTGGAACAGATTAATTCATCCGGGGATCACCCCCACTAGGGCCAGAGCACAAGGCACTCATTGCCTCACTGACAGGAGAAGAGGAGCTCCAGACAGGCTGGCCGTGACTGAACAGATGAGAAAGACTCGTGGGCAACCAGGCTGTGCAACACATCTGCCAATGAAACCAGAGTGCAGGCTGGGGACATTGTTCAAGGCAGAGCCTGGTCCTTGGTGCCAAACTGCCACAGTGAACAAGGGCTCCAGCTTCCACCTACACCCAGCATAACGCAGGGACCTTTTCCTGCCTGCTGAGACTGTGCCACAATTATACAGGACAGAGGTTTAGAGGACTTTAATGCTCTCTCCATGCAGCTGCGTTTCTGAAATATTCAGCCTGAAGCCAGCACAGCATGCTGAAGCCTGACAGGCTGCACACTGGGAGCAATTTAGACCTTGCTCTGTGCATTTCTCTGACCTCTACTAAGCTCCCAGGTGGAATACAAGGTGATGGCTTTAACCTACAAAGCCTTCAATGCTTTGAGGCCTTTTTAGCTTAGAAATCCCTTCCCCCTTCCCTCCCAGATGCTGATGCTGTCTCTTAGGGAACCTGCACCCATGTGGTGTGTTAGACCCCTGGTTTTGCTATTATTCTGTGCAACCCATCAATTTTCTTCTCTGTCTACAGCTACACTGAGCAGCAGTAGATCTATTCACAGGTACACCCCTTATTTAGCCTGTGACTTGTAACTGATTGTTAAGGTGCCTGAGGCACAGAATGAGTACCTACAAGTACATTCTAAAAAGAGCATAAAATGAATAAAAGAATAGTTGTCTACCGAGTCTGCAGTTAATTATCCACAAGCTTACTTTACTCCCCCCTTCCCCAGCACCTACTCAAGGACTGAGCTCACATGTGAGACACCAGGAACTTGTGCACACTGAGAAGATTCAGCAAAACGTGTTCACCACTTGACAGTACTCTCTTCATCTGCCACTCATCATGCTCAGAAATTTAACATTAAGCATCTTAACAAGGCAGAGAGACATTCACTCCTTCGACCATCTTCTTAAATATCCCTCAGCATGCTCCTTCTGTTCATCTGCTCTCCCTACGAATTTCTGTCACCAAATTAGAACCCTCCTCAGCACTTGTTCAGAGGTCTCCTATGGGCCACACAACTTCCTTTTACTAGCCAGGTATTTTTCCAGTGCCTCTGCCCCACTTGGTGTGAGCAAGATGACAGCCATGGAGCTAAAAGTTACTGAAAGAACTCCACAAAGCTAAGTTGTTTGCATGGACCTTAAATTTGTGGTGTTATGCTAGGACCAGGCTGCTTCAACATTATGTGAACTGACATTTTTTGAGAGAACAAGGAAAGGATTTAGACCGGCAATTTAAATACTAAGCTGATAGGTGCTTTAGAAATTAGAGAGAGGTAGCAATCTCTCTTTTATAGCTGTTGTAAAGCCCAGCTCTCTGGGTATTTTGGTTGGGTTCATAAAAGTGACAGGTTTATAGGTCCCTTTCCATGCATTCAGAAGTGCAGGCAAAGCTGGCAGATGCCTTGCCTGTATATTAGGATACAGCGCGCTGACTTTTCTGTAGATCTTACCAGAGCAATCAGTAGCCTGGAGACCTCCAACCAGCTGGTTATGCAGCTGTCTAATAACTGTCATATTGCTTCCTGCTAGAGGAGAAAGGGAGCTGAAGAAGATGGAGTGAGACTAATTAAAAAGGAAAACTTTGAATATGTTGCTTTTAACTTCCCTCAGCCTGGTAATTCAAATTCCTAAATGAGTGAAAGATTATGGAAAAAAGATAGAAAGCGACTGGGGACAATCACTGAAATGGCATCAGAAATTTATCTGCTATCCACCTCTTCCATAACTTTCATTACAGTCATCATCAACATTATTATGGTATTTTTCAATCCTTCATGAAATCGATTCTCCGAAAATAGGTGAGTGGCAGTAAAAGCAATAAATAGAAAGAGCTGCTGTCTTGTCGAGGTCCCCAAAATGTTACACACAATAGAGAGGAAGTTTACATTACAGTGGAGAGTACATTGGAGTGCAGAGGAGTACTTCAGATTTGGAAGGGGAAGGATTATGCTTAAGGACATGGAGGGGCTGGAGGATGCTAAGTTTTGCTGTGTGGCTGAAATACAAAACCTTTAATGGCAACTACTTTCTGTTTTTTTGAGGGTTAAAAATGAGCATATTTGGAGTTCGATAGTACATTTTGTCTAAAGTGAAAATAAAGCATTTTGAAATGCATTTGATTAAACAGAAGAGTAAATTCAGAAAGTGAAAAGAAAGGAGTGTGGTACAGCACAGCTGCTATGCCACTGTACTTGAATGAGGTCAGGGACTCTGAGAATGTTCAAACCAACAATTCCAACCAAAGAGCTTGTTTTAACCACTGAACTGAACAATCGTTGAAGACACGCCTATTTTGTCTCTTGTCTTTTGAAGCAGTTCTTTAAATATTCACTGGCACAGCGACCAGAAACCATATAAATAACTCCAGCCTCCTGGCTAAAGTCAGTTTTTCACTTTGTGTCTGTGAATATTTAAGGCAGATACAAAGTGGTTCTACTTTGAGCTTCAAAAGGACAGCTCAATTCAGAATACACAATAGCTAGCAGTTGGGCCACTCTCCTGAGGGACAGAAGACTTACTTAAAGTCCATGAGTTCTCACAGAAGGAGAGAGAGGTGTGAACAATTCTTACAAGCCAAACAGCCTAGCCAGATATCTTGTAAAAGGACAAAAGAAGAGTTCCTCCTACCTTATTTTTGTGAATGTCACTTCAATCCACAAAAGGTTTATTTGCCCAAAACTACATAGTGAAATCTGTCTGGATTTAATAATAATTTCAAATAGAATTAAATACCCTTTTTTAAAAGAATAGAGCTTCTTTGTGTGTACGAACTTACACATGGTTGTGCACCTACAATTACACTGAAAACTCCAGATCCAAATTATATCAGATACAGATTGCATTAAAAAAAAAAAATGGAAAAGCCAATCCAGGCACAATTAAATGTCAGGATAATATCTGTTCCCAGGAGCTTTCAGACCATGAGATAAGAAACAGATACTTAAAAAAAACTCTAGGAATAAATATAGTGGAGGGAATGTAGAAGAAAAAGATAGAGGAAAGAGAAACAGTCTCAGACTCCAGCTCAAGAAGACTGTGACATCAGTCACAGCTGAACTCTGTGTAAATCCTCCCTCACACAAGAAACCATGGAATGCAGGCAGCCTGCTAGCTCTTCACATTAGGACAGCTCATTTACCAGTTATTTGACAAGTGGAATCAAGGGTCAGAAAGAAAATACAGAGTGTAGAAAGATGATAAATAGCCTTGTTTCCTTTTGAAAAGTTAAAATGTCTTTGTGCAGTATATTAATGTATTTGTGACAGTGAGAGGCACTTGAATTAGCTTCTCTATGGTGAAATCTACACATAAAATATCCTGAGTCTGGCATTTTCCTCATTCTCACAGACCTCTGAAGTAACTTGCTCTATAAGCCATTGGTCCCTCCACTTCACTGTAAACAGCACTGAGCAAACCAGTTGAAAAGCTACTCAGAACCATATAGGCTTCAGAAAGGTCTGTGCTCAAAACCAGAGCAGAACATAAAATAGAGGGAGAAAAAAAGAGAGTTATCACATATATCAGGAAGATGTAGGGAAGACCTCTTTTTTGGTGATCATGGGGTCTTCAGGGATGCCAGGAGGAAGAAGGGTATCTGGAGAAAGGGTATAGGAGCAAGAGAAAGGAACTGGCTAGGTTGGAGCTGTGTTCACTTACACACTTCTTCTCAGGACTTAGCTATATTTCAGCCCTGAATAATCAGGCATCATGAGTCAGGATACAGAAAAGTAACAAAGTTTAAAATATTTTTTAAAATAGGCTCTTTTCCTTATTTTTTTTCCCTACCTTTGAGACATAGAAACTTGGATTGCATTTCCAGTTTTCCTCTGTAAATGCAAACTCTAAGGAGTCATTTACAGAATTATTTATTCTTAACTGAGGATGGATATTCATGCAGCAGTGCCACTCCCTGGTCCCCCCTCTCCATTACTGTACCACCAAATATCATGACTTTAAGATTTGATTTTAATTTTCCAGGAGGCCATTCATCCTTCCTCAACATCAAGCCAATGGCATTTGTTACTCTCTGTGGGTTTGCCCCAGACTGTTCCAGTTGCCTTTCCTATATACAATTGACTTCCTATTGCCTCCATTACTTCAGAGACTAAATCATGACATTAGTGTTAGAAGTTCGACTATTAATAGAAAATAAAAAAAATCCCATAACAACCAGGACTTGGACTATTATTTTTCTTGAAGAGCAAGAGATTTCTGGAATTTTATTTTATTTTTTTTTCTGCTGGTATAAATACAAAACACAACCACTGAGAAGAAATAATAATGAAAGGCTGCTCCCTGGGTGCCCACAAACCTTTCTAAAATCAGATCACCAAGGTCTAAAATATCCCTCAGAGTAGATCAACATAACTCTTTTCAATCTGCTGGTGCTACATGCATTTATACAAGCTTTGAATCCAACTGTCTAGCAATGTAGACAGAATGGCCAGGCAAAGAAATACATAAGGGGCATCTGAGTACCAAGTTGATGATGATGAGCATAAATTGTCCAAGTCCTCTGTTCGTCACATTTTCTTCCCTACTACCAGTAGCTGTAACATCTGATTTGGGTCTAGAGATGAAAGGATGGCTCTTTTGTGCCTCCTGTTCTTCCTTCTTGTTGTTTTACTTATTCCCCACCTAGTCCTGTCACAGGAATTTGCTGCTCCTTCCAGGACAAGTGGCATGGAAAACAACCTGTGACATCTGATGCAAGAGGATCTCGGGAGAAACAGGAGTGGAGAAAAACAGCCAGTGCAGAATGATCAGTATACACCTGGGTACTGAATATTTGATGAGGCTGCCTGTTCAAGAGAAGACTCAGCTTTGCTAAGTTCAGTCCATGAAGTACCTTAATGAGTAGAGAATAATTTGTGCCGAGATCCTCTCTCTGTGATAATGTACTACTGGGAAGAAATCTGCATGTTGTCTCTCTTCTTGCCCACCCTGTCACGTGCACATACTTGTACAATGGCTACCACTCCTACTACGGTACTTCTGGATGACTTCATTGTATGGATTTTTAAAGAAGAGGTAATAATTTAAAAGATATTTTAAAAAAAAAATGCACAGGATGACTGCAGTATTCCTCTCTGTCAAAGACAGAAATACTCACTCTATAATTTCTTCTTGAAAGCAAGACAGTGACGCTTATTAACCCTATCACTGTTGGCTTCTCCATAATCCCTGGCTTTCCTAAAGTTTCCAGGATGTAAAAATATTCATTGTATGTTCATTAGAAGGTCTAGTGGGGAACATACAATATCTGTTTACTGCTGAGATGTGTAACATTTTAGGGGGAACAGCAGGTAACGGTGTAACACAAATTTAACATAGAGATGAAAAACTGAAGTTCAGTGTTTTGTTTTATTATGAAAGAGACTTCAGGGCTGCTGAGGAATTTTTGAGTATAATGTTCATGTAGCTTTTCTGCAAGTGTTATGCTTTAAGGGGTTGAACTCAATCACCAGAGGTCACTTCCAACCCCTACCATTCTGTGATTCTGTGATTAATGAACTTTTTTTTTCTGATTGGAAATATTTGCACGTGTTGATTATCTCAGTCAATCTCAGTATTGTAAGAGGAGGCTCCAGTTGCTTTACCCTTTTGTCTTGTCATGTTCTTGGAAATTTCTGTCTGAAGGAAACCCTAATAGACATTTCCTTAGAACATTTGTAACATGATCCAACGATGAAGAAAGAATGTGTCCTGAAAAAGATCTAAAGCCAAGTTCCCAGTGGTTTACAGTCATATCCTAAATCTTGTCACTGACAAATTTCACTTATTTTGTCCTCCCAGTAGATCAGAGCCAATCCATATATAACAGAAAGAACAGAAAACTACCTGACTCATGTATCATTATCAGAATTATTACCTGAGACTCAGCTGTAATGCTAAATTTCACCCTAAGTCAGACCTGAGAAAATGAGCATTGAGAGGGGACAGAGGCCAGAACTTCAAACCACAAAGCTGACACAAAACAGAACTTTCCTTGTTAATAATATGAGTTGTACAAGACAAGGGAGCAGAAAAGCTGCTTTTTCAGCTGTGAAGGTGGCAATTTTGGGATGGCTATCTATTCAGGGAGTGACCATAGAATCTCTGAATATTTCAGATAGATTGAAACTTAAACCAAGCATCTGCTTTTTTTTTCTCTCTGGTGAACAAATGCAACAACACTTTGATCTAATTGGGCTCTTTTGCCAGGAATACCAGCAAGGTCCAATCCTTTCATTAGTTTAGGTGTTTCAGCTTTCCAGGAAACAAATGACAAAAGAACCCCAACAGAACATATGTCCTACTTCACATTTCTCCTACTCAGAAGAATTCTGTCTATTCATTAACTGATAGAATTAATAGTAATAGTTGTACAATAGATATTGCTGTTGAAATAGTAGTATAGTAGTGTCCTGGTTTTGGCTGGGATGGAGTTAATTTTCTTCCTAGCAGCTGGTAGAGTGCTCTGTTTCGGATTTAGTGTGAGTAATGCTGATAACACACCAAGGTTTTAGGATAAGTGCTACTTAGCAACAACTTAGTTTTTCCAATTTCTCGTGCTCTGGTATTTCTCTTGCTCTGGTAGCGAGAAGGTGCACAAGAGGCTGAGACAGAGCGTGGCCAGGACAGCTGACCTGAGCTAGCCAAAGGGATATTGCCTTTGAGACAA
Organism: Merops nubicus; assembly: GCF_000691845.1. Classification (NCBI taxonomy): domain Eukaryota; kingdom Metazoa; phylum Chordata; class Aves; order Coraciiformes; family Meropidae; genus Merops; species Merops nubicus. The sequence continues at coordinate 65,475 of NW_008590238.1, forward strand.
GTGGATCACTGCTTAGGCATCAGTCAGCCAGTGGTAAGCAACTGCATTTGGGTTTTCTTTATTTCATTTTCTTGGGTTTTATTTATCTGTTGTTGTTGTTGTTTGTTCATTTCATACTCTCTTTCAATAATATATATATAATAATTATTATTATATTTTTAAATTGTAGTTATTATTACATTTTAGTTTAGTCACTAAACTGTTCTTATCTCAACCCATGTGTTTTACTTTCATTTTTCAATTCTTTCCATCTTACTGGAAAGGGGGAGGAGTGACCAAGTGTCTACACGATGCTGCTGCTGGCTGGTCTTAAACCATGTCAAGTAGCCTCTTGGTAAGGACCTCATTGTACTTTAAGCCATTGCTGAAAAGAGGAGAAATTGGACAATACAATTTGAAGACAGGCACAATCAGCAAGATTGCTACTGGAATTAGGAGAGAATTAATTAGATTTCGGTACATTTCCTATACATATTACCTCCATAAATTATTTGTCACAGTCAACATAAAGGTAAGACGCTCTAAGCTGATTTCTCAGTTGTAGATTTTTTTAATCAAAATAGAAACAGGGAAAGATACTTAGATTGATCTGAAAGACCTTAACTGCTGCCCACAGTAGAGACAATTATAGAATGCCAAAGCAATCAGGGTCATATCAGCTTTGGGAATGCTGCCAAATGGGATGACTCAAAACACATCAGTTTGCCATAAGAAATTGTGTTGCTTGGGAAAAGACACAGTTTGGGTCATTAAGCCTTGAAGAAACAAGACACCAGTGTCCTGACTGACACAAAGAGCAGTTTAAGGTGTGGCCTGAGGAATCTCAGAGAACCTGTTGAGGGCAGAGCAGCTGAAAGCAGAAAGTTGGTCAGCAAAGATCCTTCTTTCAAAGAGTCACATGAGGCTGATGATTAAAATCCATGGTGAGACTCTTCAGAGAAGCACCTGGACCTCAAGTAGACACAGACATACAAGGAATGAGGTGCATTGGTGGAGGCTTTGAAAGGATAAACTGTGTAGTATTTCTCAGCCCAAAAGTAAGATCAGATGCAACCATTTTATGAACAGAGGAAACCATTAAAAATTATATCTTCCCATGAGAATTGTCCTGACTCTTGTATCCACCGTATGGTACCTTCTGTTTTGCAGCTTATATCCTGTGCTTAACGAGGAAATCAGCCTAGCATGAGATACTACTTAACCAGTCAATATAGCCAGTATAGTAATGAGAGTAATTAAAACACCTTATGGTACGTTTCTCAAACAAAAGCCATAGCTGAGATATGGAGGCTGCTGGCGGAACAGAGGAACAAACCTGCCTCTTTGAGAAATGGATCTGATGGAGAACAGCATGTAGAGATAAAAAGAACTCTGATAAACTGATCTGATTATGTTATGCACCGAGAAAACACCAGGCTGCCAAAATGGTTAAGGGGTTTGCACACTGTTAAAACCCATACTGAGACTGGGTGAAACACATTCCTCGGATTTGGTGGCCTGCCATTCTAACCAATGATACTCTAATTTTGTGTATCCTGATTTCAAATTTAAGCACGTTGTTATTTGTCTCTTACACATATTCGGCCGAGATGATTATTTATGTGTCTCATCTCTGTTGACAGGAGCTTTCTTCTCCCTTTTTTGCTTCCAGATGGATTTATGGTGTCACCATGGCAGGCTGCCCAGTCCGGCCAGGAAGTTTAACAGGCAAGACAGCACTCACAAAAAAACAATATGCCCAAACAACACTCTGAAAAAAAAAATACTACTGACAAGGCCTCTAGATCTAGACACAGTCCAATTACATGAAAATCAGCTAGGGACTGGGTGGCATATGGACTGGCATTTTACAGAAGCCTCTTCTGCAGGGGGTTGGGTTAAAGGAGGAAAAGCACGATTCATCTTGGTTTCTACTTAAAGTCACATGCAAGTCACAAATAAAGCTCCTGATAGAAAAAAGCTATGGCATGCACAGCTGTTTTTCTCAGTAGCAGCACAGCAGGGAATAAAGACACCATCCAGCCTTAAAGTCTGAAAAACCCTGATCATTCCCTAGGCTTTAACTCCAGCATTGCTAGCCAGGTAGGGACACAAAATACACTAAGGAAAACAAAATGCAAGGACAGTGTGCATTGTGCTACAGGGTTATAAGGTGCTACAGTTACAAACCTTCCCTCTGGGACATTGAAAAGGCTGCTGATAAACCTTGCTGCCTGTAACCATCACCAGGAGGTTCAGTAACGGAGGCATCTCAGACCTCCTGCCACACCTGAGAGATGGAAGTCCAGGTTACCCAAACAAGATTCTGTGAAAAGATGAAAAATCAGATCCCCACTCAGTGGAAGATGCCTGGAGGGATGACACAAGTTAGGATTACTTATTTGTATCTTGGAGAGTGGCTTTCTTTGCCTTTTATATTTGCAGTGCAGAAGTTTTCCATGGAGAATGATGCTTACTGCACTTTGAAGGACCTCTCACTGGATGTCAGACATGGTGCAGATTCATAACTAGACAAAAGCCACGCCAGCTCTGAGGTAGCTGGTGGGGAAGTGGGAAGAAAACACATTTCTCACTGCTGTGACACAAAAGGTAAGTTAGTAAGGAGTCTACCTGAACAAAATGCTGAACTTTTCTTCAAGACCACGCTCCCTACAAGACCTCGGACATGTTCAGAGGAGAGCAAGAGGCAGGACACTTAAGCTCTTGAATGACAGTGAACTGCTTTCCCTGCATTGTTAAGCTCACAGAACATTAAGGAAAAACACTAATCTTAATTTTCAAAATCACAACAAACAACCCAGGAGAAGTTTGTTATGCTACAACTGTGCAATCCACATGCACACATATTTAGAGTATTTTACCAAAGGCAAGACATATTGATAATTATTTTAAAATTGTATAAAAAAAAGAATATATCACTTTGTAAAAATCATAATGCATTAAAATTTTATGTATATACTTCCATTATCTAAAGTAAATATGTTTTAATGGTGGACTAGAGATCAGAGTGCTTACACCATACAAAAATCAGTCCAGTAATTATCCTTCATGTATTGAATACATTTTCCCTTTCAGTTCAGTAAATAAGAAGGAACAGTATTTGGGGAACATTGTAATGCGTGAGTGAATGTTTTAGCCACAGAAAAAAAATGCACTCACTGTGGCAATGATCATTCATGTGAGTGTGCTGAACAAGGAATAATTATCTACACACAGTAGAAATAACTTTACTGGTCTACAAACTGCAAAATGGAAAACAAGCGATAAAAGCAGAGGAAAAGTGCTAAAAGCCCCTAACTATGCAGCAGTTCTTAGAAACGTATTGCTGTGTAGCACAGTCAGCAGATGAAGTTTCACCTTCCTTGTCAGAGTGCTTCACTCTGCTTGTGTAGTAGGAAGGAATAAGCTCTTTGATGTCAAAGCTTAAAAAGAAAAACCAAACCACACCACCAAAAAAAAAAACCACAACAACAAAAATACACCACACAATATTTTGGCGAGTTTAAGCTTTTTTTGTTGTGTACTATCGTGGAGCTCTGCTACAAACATTATTCAGAATGATTCTACCAACGTTTTCTGCAGAAATAATTCATCATATCAGCTGTGTAAGCATTATCAGCTGTAACCACTGCTTACAGACAAGTACTATCAGTAAACCATTAGTCAGGTTGGGTGAGCAATTGTCCACAGCGTGTGCCATCGTTTCTGACCTAGAACTAGGCAACATGTGTCACTGATGAGATAGAAAGCTTTAATAAATCATATCCGAGATGCATGTTAAACAAGAACAAAAGTACCTACTGCACCTCACTCAAATATTCATAGATTCAGAAAGATAAAGGCCAGAAAAGGGTGATATCTCAGTTTGCCTGTCTGCATACCACAGGCAGCTCAATTTCACCCCGTTACCCCTGTGTTAAGTCTTATAACACGTGCTTGACTGAAGCACATCCTTCAGAAAGGTATCAGGTTTTGATCTGAATTTATTGGTAGAAAGGAAACATCTCTCCTTTTGCAGTTTTTTCTGCTGATTAATTCCCCATACTTTCACATTTTTTCTCTCATTTCTCATTTGAATTCATCTGCTTTGTGTTTCCAGCCATTGATTCCTGTAAAACTTTTCTCTGCTAAGATAAGTGCCCTCTCAGACCCAGGCATCTCCCCACAAAGACATGGTCTTCAATAACATTAAGAAGCAGAAAGGGAGGTAATAAGATAAACAGCTCCAACTCTTCCCCCACAGCATTTCCTCCAGCCCACAAGTCTCATTTGCAGCTCATTTTTACGCTCTCCAAAATGCACTAGTTGTGCCCGTGATGCTGTTACCCATCTCATCAAGGCCACTACTGGGAGGTAGTCCTCTGGGTGCTTTCCCATTCCTACACCCCAGCTGGCATTCCCCTCCCTGTTCCCAGCACCATGCTGGACCCCACGGGTCCCCCCACTCTCCCTTCCGCCCCAGGGTGCTGATGGCTCTTCTACCTGATGTTGCCTTGGGCTGGGAATGCTCCCACCAGATCAAACACAAGCTCACCCCCCTGTGTGGCTACCATGTCATCATTTTTACCACTCAACTCATCTCTTGTGGTTTTGCCTTGTTTTTTTAAAAAATTATTATTATTGTTGTTTACAGTCACACTGTTGATGAAAATATTGAATAGGACTGGGTTTAATATTGATGCTTCTCTACACCTTGCTTAGAAACATCCTCTTTCAATGGTGTTCCTTTCCTGACAGCTAGCATTTGAAATTGTCAGATAGTCAGGTTTTGTCTATTCAGTGTTAACTTTATGACACTGCATAGTGCTTTTCATTAAAATAATTTCATATAGTACTGAGTCAAATGCCATACAAAAGTCTATTATGTCTGTGCAGTTTCTCTCATCGACTGAACTTATAATCTCATTTAAGAATGAAATTTGGCTTCCTTGGCAAGATCTATTTTCTGTGAAAAAAATATATTGACTAGTACTAATTCTATTACCACACTTAAACTTTCATCTACTGACTCCTCTATCAATTTCTTATTTTTTTTTTCCTCCTTCCAAGGAATCTTACCAGGCTAATTGTGCTATGCTTATCTTAGTTATCACATTTGCCCTTTCTGAAGAGTGGGATTTTTTTTTACAAATACCCACATTTTGGGAATTGCAGTGACATTCTTATATTTGGCAAAAGAATAATAATGTCATTGAGCCAGAAATCTCCTTAGCTAGGTCTTCTGGGATTCTTTGGTAGAAGTTATCACCATTGCAGATTCTGAAGTTACACCTGTACAGACTGTTTTCATTCCTCCTTAGACACCCACACAATGATGGGAATAGCTTCACCACAATGATAACCTGACTGACTCTCAGTAGCTCCCTTTATTGCAGGCTGACCCTACAAAATTATATTGGCTACTTAATAAAGCATGGTAAGAAGAGTGTACATTTTTGCATTACTTTTCCAGTGTCATGCTCAGAAACACCAAGAGTAGAAACCTGTAAGACTCCTCACACAGACTAGACACATTATGCTGATAAGGGTGGTAGAATGAGACCCATACTTGGAGGGAACCCAAGGAGACCACAGTCTGTTGTCCCTTTCCATGTAAAGACTTTGTTTGCCCAAGCTTGACAAAAAGCAAACAGGGCTGCAAACACCACCTAGGATAATGTGGAATGACTGCTTGACCAAAATTCCCCCTTTTTCAATAACTTCCCAAGAAATGGGAAAGATCCTCCTGTCAGAATACTCTACCAATGCACAGACCACACTTACAACTTCTGGGCTACTGCTCTCTCTGCAAATGCTGTTCATCTTTGAATTCGTAGATCCTATGACACCTGAATTCATTAATATATGAAGGTCTTAGATGTCTGCACAAATTAAACTGTGTTGTCAAACATCTTCCTGCACAAGTTCAGGAACAGAGTTAGAGGTCCAGCTGAAATCTAAGTCTCAGAACACAGAAACCAATGGAAATTATATGCATAACACTTTCTCAGTTATGTCTACACAAGAGATTTCCATCACTCCCAGAACTGCACAATGTCATTGAAGTCCTCAGTAAGATGAGGAATAGCCAAGAATTTGGCTTTACAGTTACAGAATTAAAGGACAGAAAGTATTTGTGATTTGTATGATGTCACATAGGAAATTTTCTTCTGAGTTCAGATTTTGATTTCCTCAGCTGTGGAACACAGGATGGATAAGCTCTTTTCTTTGTCCTCCTATGGATCCTCTGCAGACTACGGAAACTGTCACCATACATTCATGTTCACATCAGTATATCAAGTCTTTCCTAGGTCAGAAGTGTTTAGATCTAGTGATTGGACTTGAGCCTCACTGGAGAGAAGAACTTCCTGTTAAATTCAGGTCTAGATCCAACCTTAAATTTCAGTTCTCAAGTATGTATCTGCCTAAGAGTTTAGAGCACAGAAAACTCATGCCATATGATGAGACAACTGTGTCTTCATCTTAACAAAACACAACCAGAACTGAAGAGAGAGGTTTCAACTGCAAAGGAGGCAGAATTATTTCTGTTCATAAAACTTGCAGCAGACCCAATTTCTTCTCCTGAAGCATGACAGCAGAACTGAAGGTCTAGCTGATCAGGAAGAGATTTTTTTTCCCCCCTTGCTCTCTTCTCTTAGGCTGTCAAAAAACAGCAGGCTTAGAATGGAAGTAAGTTAGGGTTTATCTGCAATCTTACAGCTGGGTCACATTGAGTACTAAACAAGCCTGAGAGCTTTTATTTGTCAGATGCTCAGTTTCAGCCTTTTCTTATGACCAGGACCCACATATTCTTCACTTCATTGGCTTCCTTTTCTGCCTTTGTGACCCAAGCAAGATATGACTGTTTTATAAAAGACTGTTGTTTTGTTGGTGGTTTTTTTTGTTTGTTTTGTTTATTATAAAAGACTGTTGTTTTGGTGGTGGTTTTTTTTGGTTTGTTTGTTTTTAGTGAGCTAAAGATGACATAATGTCACTTTCTGCTGTAAAATGCTCTGTGGGCAGCTAGGGAGAAACAGCTTACTGCAGCTTTATTAAAATATATTCAATAAATTGAAGGCATGCTATCCAGCCAGTTGATTGAGGCTGTGACTCCCTGTAGATATTTTTGTTGTGCATTAAGAAAGTTGTCACAAGTAATTTGGACTGGAGCGTGCTGTTATAGACTGCCAAATGTTGATTAATTAAGCCCATGTTTGGATTAGTTCTGCTAGATTGTTTCATTAGGGAAAATGACTGAAAATATGGAATAAAGCAACCAGGGGGAATCCAGAAACAATTTACATGTGAGCGAGACCTCCAGCAAAGAACAGGGGCTGGGACTGAACCGTATGCACCCTATGTTGTTGTATAGTGCTCCTCAATCCTCCTTTACTGGGACAGAAACACACACTAGGACAGCTGACTTGGGTTTGTTGTGGCAGTGACTTATTTTACTGGAGTCTTTCTCAACAGCCAAGGACTAGAGCCCTTTCCTTGCCACCTGATATTTCAACTTCACGGTGAACTGCCAACTTATTTTACATGCATAATATCAACCTAGAGGTGAGAATGAATATATGGTCATAAAAGAAATGATTGCACAGTTATTGTTTATTTTAATTTCAGATTTGCCTCCATATGGCTTTTCCCCTGTAGTGTTAAATGCCTTGATCAGGAGACCTCCTGCATTGCAAAATCCTCTTCTTACTTTCCTAGGCTACTGTAATTGGCTTGCAAATGCAATGCCATGAGACTTCACTGAATTTAGCTGCATTCCAAATATAGTGAGATAGTAGATGGAAAAAAAAATATAGCATGGCAAATTAAATATAAAGAAAAACCTGTGAATTTTGGAGCTGAACCAAACTGCTACCTATATGAAGTAAACAGCCTCACTCTCAGAGCAACCCACTAAAAGAAAAGCATCATGCTGCAGCCCATTTAGCTTTAAGTATAAGGAGATAAAAGTAGTGACCTGGATTGTCCAAAGCAGAAATCTGGCTTGACTTGAAAACTCTTTAGCAAGCAGAGTACCTGCCAGAGGACAGAAACCAAACTCAAATTTCAGTGAAGAAGAAAAGCAAGTGAGTCAGTAGTTGAGTGTGTATGTGTCTCAGCTGCAGAGTGCCCAGCACACTGCCCACAGAGCTGTAAGGTCTTGAAATAGAGCATCACTTTGCTGAGCCACTGGCACTATAGTGGGAAGTTGGTGCTTGTCCCACATCAGTGATGTTATAATACAGAAAGTGAACTCATCACGCTTGTCATGATTCATAACATAAATCATTCTGCCTGCCTCTAAATAGATTTCACAGGCATTGTGCTCTTGCTCAGCTGTGAGAGACACTGAAAGGAGAGTACTGGGTAAACTCCAATATCACCACCAAGCAATAAGGAGACAGCAGTCCACCCAAATTCTGGCTAGCTCCATAGAGTTGTATACAAAGCCTCATTGATGGGCAAGATACATCAGAGGTTCTCAAAAGTGTTAACCTTCTGAGAAATTAAGACAAAATAAATAACTGGTCTATTTGGCTATTTTTCATTAAAATGAAGGAAAAGATGACTTGTGAGCTATTCACTCTCAAAAAAAACCCCAAAGCCAAACACCAAGCTCTTTTCTGCTAGTCAGTTCAGATAGTCAAATCCTCAGTCACTCTGGAGAATAGAGGTCCCATTTCCCTTGCTTCCAAGTTTATTTTTGCTGCACTTTAGAAGATCATTTAGAAGACATTTAAAAAAAAAAAAAAAAGTTTTTAACCCTAATCACACATAACATCACCTCTGTATATCAAACTCCCCAATTATACTACAGTAGGCTGATAGAACTTTTGCCTCATTAAGTCCATTGTCAGGTGCATTGCCATCCATCAGTCTTGCATGGAGAAGAATCATACAGAGCTCAGAAGTGTTCACAGAGGTTGGCAAAAGAAAACAAACACCTGCATCCTCACCTCTGAGAAGAGAAACATGAGACTAAACCCAGCAAAACAAGCCAACAACAGAGTCTGTTTCTTGGCTAGTGCAAATTCTTTCAATTTAGCAGATGTGGAAAATCAAAGCGAATGGACAGAAAATTTTTTTGACATGCTCATTTGCTCTGCTCACATATGTCACTCTGCTCGTGTGCTGGGCACAACCCTCCAATGTTACTCCTGTACAAATTCGTCACAAAGATCCATATTTATCTCGGAGGTTACTGCAGGGGAACAAGCTCTAGTCAGTAAATTACACCAGCAATTAACTAGGCTGATCCAGCTCAGCCCCTAGGTGGAAAATGTTTCAGAAGTAACAAAAAGTATTGTATGTGTCTCTATTAATTGCTCATCCCCCAGTCAGCTCCTTCCTTGTCATTTCCCACTCCTCTGAGTATCCCTGTTCTCATATCCCCTTCTCCCACCTTTTGGTCCTAAGCCACTCTTACCTTCTACACTTCCTTCCAACCTGGTCTCTTTTCAGTTACCTTTCAGTGTGGCAAGTCAGCAAAATTGGGTTAAGGACTGTTACAATATGTGATCTTACATGTCAGGCAGCATACTGCTCAACTTTCCAGATTTAATTTGGCACCAGATAGCACCATGGAGATCTTTCTATAATTTCATTATCATTATAAGTCTGTCTTGCTTTACTTTAAGCCTCATCTATTTCCACAAATTATATCTTCTTACCTATATAGGTTAAGACTTGCAGTAGCTGGTATGGTAAATCCTTTGTCTGTAATTTTCCTTCCTCCATAAAGTCCTTTTGTGCCATGTGTTTGAAGGATGCTATTTATACAGCTGTGCTACACTGTATTTATCCACCTTCTAAATAATAATAAAAAAAGACAGAGAAAATTTCCAAATCTCTATATTTGTAAAATGATATCACTAAATTTTTTCTCCTTAATAGGTGCTGTCACAGGCAAAATCATCTGCACTGTTACATACTTATAAACTGACAGTTTCCTATAAATACTGAAATTCTGTAATTATCACTCATGCATCAGAATTTGAAAATAGATAAAACAATGAAAAAGAGGAAGAACTTAACATTTAATTCTACCCACCTAAAAATACCTACCAAACACCAGCCTTACAATGCACCCAACCACTCTGTAAGAGGACTTGATGCCACATAGCTGCTATATTTGTACCAAACAACAGAAATGTAGTAGGAAGCAGGTTATTTTTAGTCAAAAACAACCTGACAGGAGGCAGCTAATTCTAAATCCAAACCATTAGGTATATATCAGAAAAAATTGAATTATCCTGAACCATTTTTAAAGATCTGTCCAAAGAGTAAATGCATCTTCTGTTAAATTGTGTAACAAATCACGTTGTCTAACATAACATAAATTGGGCCTATTTGTCTCCTTACTGGTCAAATTGGAGCTACAGCAGTGTAGATAATCTCCAAGGAAACATGCAAAAAATGTGAAGGGCACAGCAAGGACAAATTGCCACTGACTGCAAAAGAGAGAACCACACTTTCCAAGCGAGTTGCCTTTTCCTGGCAGAAAGAATGGCATACCCACCCCCTGAGCACCTGCTTCTGGGTATGGAAAAATGGCAATCTACTCTTGAAATTATGGGTCACTTCTCATCAGGAATGGATTTAGCAGTATGTTTCAATATGCTCAGTACAGCTAGTTTTCCAGTTGATATTGGCTGAAGGTCTTCTGTTGACAAATCTTTTGTTGCATTTACATCACCCATGAAACCTGAGGAATTCTAAAGTCACAAATCACCTCACATACAGTCACAGTCTGTTTTGAGAAGGAAGGCAGTTATCAGCTAACCTTCTTTTTAGGTTGTTCCTAGTCATGATAAGACTACAGATCTCCAGTCCAATTGGTAAAACCCAAAACAGTCACAAGTTAAAAACACAAATAAGCAAACAAAACAAAAAACAACAGAAACAAAAAAAAATCCTGCCCTCTTTATCTAGTATATGGGTGGCAAAAACAGTCCAAAGAGTTGCCTGAAATGCTGGGAAATGCCAGAGCACCACATTAGAACTATTCTTTCCAGACAATATCAAAAAGCAACAAGAACTCACAAACTTACACTGGACCTTATGCCCAATTACCTCAATTTGAGATGAAAGCTTGACACTGAAATACAGAGGACTCAGCCAATCCAGGGCTTGACTGACCCACGCAGGCTTGGGAACAGATGGTCATTAATTTCCTTACAGCTGCACATCCAGGAATCTCCAAACTCATGGCTGCTTTGTTCATACAAAAAGCTGTTTGGCTGCCTTTTTCAAGGCATTTATAAGAACTCGGAATAAATGTGGATATTAAAAAAGAGCTAGCATTACAAGTCCACAGCCTTTTTATCTCTTCTTTTGGCCATGCTAGTGTTTTAACTGCAGGGATAAAACCTGTTTAGAAGGATAGAGGACAGTCAAATGTCTCTTTCTCTCTCCCAGTGTTACCTCAGGGATCCACTCCAGTGGTGCTTCAGCACATGGCATTGCCATGTAGCAATGCAGGGTGGTGGTGGAAGGCTAAAAGGAGATGCTAAAGGAGGCAGGAAAAGAACTGTTTCAAGAGCTTGTAATGTGTAGGAATGAACCTAGGTAAACTGAAAGTGGACAGATGTAACAGCACGTGGCAATAGCTCACATGCCTGGTGCTATTCAGAAGAAATCATCTGCAGGGCTTGGTGTCTCTTGCAGTCTGTTCAAATGACTGGGTTGGAATTACCTCTTGGGGAGAGTGATGAAGGTTCCATTACTGAGATACTTAAAAACAGAATGAATCTAACACTGGAAACATACTGTGAGGTCCCTTCTCCTGCTCCAGCCCAGAGCAAAGCAGAATTGACAGAATCTCAGAGGATCCTTTTTATTCTCTCTCTAGATTCCAAACACTAACAATGAGGCAAACATAAATTAACATTCTTTCCACACTCAAGAGCTGTATAGCAACGAACTGCATGTTGCAGCTGTATTATTATGGATTTGGAAGTATCCTGCCCCTGAAACAAGTGCTGGCAACAGTCAAAAACAATACTAGAGAATGCTAGCATTAGCAAGAGACAAAGCCCAAATAAGGAACGTAACCACAGCAAAGCTACCAAGAGTTAAGTCTGAAGTGATAAAGTGATCAATAATTTATGCTTGTGTACAGAATAAACTTTTCTTCATGTTATTTCAGCATGTTGCATTTCTGGGGGTAACAAGAAGGGAATTAGCAGCTTTTTTTCAGTCTCAAGATTATCCATCCCAACCACATATATTCAAGAGGTGCTTTATATGAGAAATTAGGCAGGAGCAGAGAGCAACATAAGAGATTTTCTTCCACCCAGATTAATTTTTATTCAAACATCTTAAGGCCTCATAGTTGGGATGTTCACTCAGTATTATGGACTTATAGTACTCAAAGTCTGTGAGGAAAATATCATGCAGAAAACTGTATATGCCATCTTGTAATGATTTTGATTTCTGATACTGTTCTGTCAGAAGGTTCTTGCTTTGTCCTGTTTTTTGTAAGACCCAAAACATCAGGGAGATTGCTTTGCTATGTCTGAGACGTGTTTGTTTTTCCATTAAACTGCAAAGTTGGTTTAAGAAACTCATTAAAGACAGAACCAAGTCAATATTTTAATTTGTTTTGGAGATTAAACCTTTGAGGTAATATGCAGAAGAATAGTAACAATCATTCTAAATGCAAATATCATAAAGATTAATTTTTTTAATGTAAAAAAAAAATCAAGCATTTTTATTTTTTCTGAAAGGAGAAGCAAGTGAAACAGCAAAAATTAAGTAAATTGACAAAACCTTGCTTTAAAATGAATATATTTAATGGGTCAAAAGAAATTCACAGCAAAAATTGTCACCTAACACCGATATGATCCTCTAGCAACAGTCAAGACTCAAAAATCACTGAAAACCTGTTCATTCAGACTGCCCCTCTTTTTCTTAAAAGCTCCAAGTTCTACTGCCAAAGAGAGACTAAATGTGAGACTGGCACTGTCTGCCTGTGAAAGATGAGGACAAGGTACTTCAGACTTATGAGGACAAACCCTTCCTCCAGCACTCTGTGCTCTCAGTGTTTATGAAACAAGTAAAAAGAACTGTCTGGTGAAGTCTGAGCAGTGAGAACAGGAAAACGATGTGGTTACAGTAATTTTGTCCCAAACAATCTAATCATTATTACCACTATTACAAAATATGTCAAGGATACAGATATGTGTAATTTGGGCTGCCTTGGGTGTCGTTACCAGGGCTCAGAAACCCATAAACGGCATTCC
>NW_008590238.1:78725-98812 GCF_000691845.1 Merops nubicus
CCTGTCCATCCTTGCCCTCCCATGTTTAAGGTCACCACTTGCATTACCAAACTCATTTTAAGGGGCTGAATTTAGCACAGCACAGGCAAAGTACTCTGCTGTGTAATGTGCTGTGGTCCCGAGCTGGTGGATGCAGGGGCACCCTGGAGGCCATGCCTTCTGACATTTGGCTTGTGTGAGGAGTGTGGTAGCAGTCACACTGACCTCTGAGGGAGGGCTACAAGGATCTCCCTGGACATGGGCTGTTCCCTCACTGCACAAACCCACTCAGCTGTGCCTGGGAAAGGCTTGGCTTTCTTCCTCTTCACTAATAAGGGACATTTTGGCTGACTGCTGTACACTCACATCAACAAACCCCTGAGGGGCTGTAGGCTTTGGCTCAGAGTATTACCAAGGTGAAAGCTCCTACCAGATGAAGTAGTATTTGCTAGTGTTGTTCTCCTGCCTCAGCAAAAAGCACAGGGAGCTGTGGCCAGGTCTCTGGCTTCTTATTCCAAAAGTATTAACTATTCTTTGCAGCTCAGTCTGCAACCATCTTCATTTTGGTGTAATTACCTTCTAGCTCCCTGAATTCCCTTATGCTTCCAATAGAAGTTATTCTTTTCTCCCTATAACGGTTTTGTTGCTTCATTATGCCCCCGAGATGACAATATGTCACCAGTGGCTGAGTGATTCCATTATAGACAATCTGCAAAGAGCTTAGAGTCCTTTCAAAATAAAAGATGCCATGTAAATATAAGTTATATATTTTAGTAATATGCACTAAAGTGTGAATTTTGCTTTGCAAGGAACACTTAAGGTCTCCAGCACGCTACATGGAGTTAATAAATTGACAGTCAGCAGTGGCAATCTCACACCATGCTTATTTCAGAACCTCCAACTTCTCCCAGGAAACTGCACTTTATCAGACAAAAAGCCTTACTTGCTGCAGTGCCTCACTGTTATTGTAATGCTATTGACATCTTGCCTCTCCTGTTGCACTCAAACCTTATTATCAGCAGCACAGTTTTAACATCCTACAACTGCAGCAGAGAAAATTAGCCCTTGTTTGTGAATCGATCATTCCTTCAGAAGTGGACACCACCACTGCCACCACACTGGTCTGTAAATCAATCATTTCTTCAGAGGTGGACACCACTGCTGCCACCACACTGGTCTGTGGGAAAGAGGCTGGCATGCACAAACCTTCATAATATATTTAACTGCTGGTAGTAAACCAGAGAGCCTATGGAGCAAAGAAACAAAAGCTCATTCTCAGTATTTGGAAGTAAACGACTTCCTGACCTAACAAGATGCTCAAGGGATTTGTGCTAATAATCCCACGGGGAGACAGCAGCTCTGGAGGATCCCTGAGCTGGATCATTCTCCTCCTTCCTCCACCTCTCTTTTGTCAGTGTCTTACCCTTGCCCTTCTGTTCAGAGACCCAGGCTCCTTCCAAAGGCTGTTTAGCAATGGGATAAAAGCTGGCTGCTACCAGTCCCTAGGTAATAAAACTTGAAGCTGGAGGAAAACAAAATCAAACCCACTTTACTCTCCCAAGCTAGATGGCTGCTTGGTCAGCATACATGGAGGTTTCCTGGCTCAGTATCAAGCTTAACATCTCAGTTGCCAAGCATTACAGAACAGAATAAACCTAAGTGGTGGTGGTAGCATCAAGGGACATCTGTTCTGATCCCGTGGTGTGATCTGGAAATGGGCATTAGTGCCCAATTTAGTGGCCAGGCAAAGGCAATAAGCAAATGATGAGTGAGTTTAAGGCAGAGCATAGTTTGCTAGAGATCTAGATGTGCAGCTGTGCTCTGCACCTGGGACTAGCAGAGGTTTAGGAGAACATTTGGGTTTTAAAATTTATTTATTATTGTTATTGAACTTAAGTATAAGCTATTTAATCCTCATTAATTCCTGAGAATCACACCTTCTTTAATGTGGTTCATGTCAAACTACACTTTTTGATGATTTCTAAAAATCTTTCAACAGAAATTTTGCAAGCACGGGGAGAAGACAGTTCATTTTGCTTTCTTTCCATGTATTTTAACACATATTTCTCAGCACAACAGTAAACTTGTTGCTCCCTGCTGTAAGCATTCACAGACCTCATAATTGCACTTCAGTTTCTCTGTAAGTTTGGACTGAAATGTATTCACCTGAAGTACTAGAGACTTTTTTTTGCCAACCAGCAGCAATGGGACTGTAACACGTAGCTGAGCAGCTCCACTTCCTCAAGTAGGAGAGACAGATTCACAGTCCATTACCATGGGCATATGTAGTTGCAAAACAACACAGATTGCAAGTCAAATGAAACCTTTTGGGTAAGCAGAGCTAATGGTCAATTTTCAGACTAAGGGTGCCCTTAGCCAAAATGTATGCTTTACTTAAAACTCCTCCAAGCAGCACAGTGACTGCTTAATGTGCTTTGCTAGGCTGCTGAGGAGCCAATCAAAAGCCTATGGAATTTAATGTCAGTGACTGCATTGCTTTCAGTGCATTCAGACTAAGCCCTTGCTTGATACTGACTCATGTACTGGGCTGCTCAGTGGGCTTCACGCTGCATCAATACCATCTAACCCCTCAGTGCCTGGCTGTCCTAACTGCTTTATGGAAATTGCCTCTGGAAATATCCATAATTAACCTGAGAAGGGAAGCAGGGTACATGCTAGGGCAGCCTTCTGTGGCTCAGCCAGTCTTGAATCTGTGACTGTTTGCCATCTTGTGGTGAAGGATTTCTCAGCTCTTACTTGGTTTTCCCCTGCAATTCTGCTCTGGTACTAAAGTATCAAGGAAGTTTTCCTCATATCATCCTTCTTTTTTTATGCAATCCCCATCTGTTCTCAGGCCTTTGTTATAGGCCCTTTGTTTTTTGCCTCAGTAATAATGTTTAACTCTTCCCCAAGTCCAAGCTTAATGAGATAGGTCTTCAGTTCATTCACCAGTGTTAGCTAATGTGCCTTTCACCCAACTGCATGGTCAGCAGTATGAAGCATGGTGGTACATCTGTTACAACCTCAGTGTAAGTTTATTTATACTGCTTTCAGAATAATTTTCCTCCATTCAATCTTTTTTTCCTCTTCCACAACTAAAGGTACTAAGGGTACTTGCCCTGACTTAAATTACTGAAAACATAAAGTAGCAAAAAACCATAAATCTATGCCTCTCACCCAAGTGAAAGAATTCCTATAATGTTTTGTTGGACTGCTTTCCTTTAATTGCTTCTCTGAATCTGTTTTCTACATTGCTAGAACCAGCCTTGGTCCTCTAGCAGTAGTGTAACAAAGGTATTTACAGTCACAAGCTGCCAGGCTTTTTAGCAAGCTCCTGCCTAACTATGAAGCCCAGACCCAGAGGTACGTAGGTTGGAATGGTTTTTGTGTGCAGCTGGAGAGAATATGGATGCACGTATAAAAGCATTGTGTACAGGAGTTTCTTTCATCTCTGAGCTGGTGGAGTCGTGCAAACACTGTGGTGTTTCTGAAATAACTTCGAGACTAATGAAAAATATCAACACACCCAAGGCCTAGTGTATTATAATCACCAGAAAACAAAGTTAATCTTTTTTTGCATTTCCAAAGTTTGGGTCACAATTTAAGGCAGAGCTAAGGTCCATACTGCTAACTAAAGTAATTCTGAGGCCAAGTAACACAGATTTGCTCCGTGCATGTTTTCACAGTTCGTGGCACTGGGCCTCGCATCTCCTAGGGCCACAAAGAACCACATAGGATCCATAAGACAATCAAGCAATAATTTCATTTTTTTTCCAATTTAAAACAGCCTGAAATACAGTGAAGTCTGTGTTACAGCTCATTAACAGAATCAAATACAAAGACATTTTTTGTAGTAGTAAGAAATGTGTTTTATATGCCCAGGTCATGGTGTGAGGGCATGTAGAGGGGCTCAAAGGCACAGAGAGTCTCCTGGTGTTGGACTGGAGGTCTGTGGAAGTGGGAAGGATCCAAAGCCAAAAGCATTGTCATCACACTGTTGAAATGTCACTTGGCACAGCCAGTACCAGCAAACTCCCTGGGTATTACTGTGGATACTGCTGGTCGACACAAGCCAAAATAGCCAGGGCATGTATTAGCAGTGAAACAACCTGGACAATTCACATGTCCAGCACTCAAGCAATCCTTACTAAAAAAAAAAAGTTCTAAAGAATGTATTTAAAAAACATATTAAGAATCCCCAGCATGTTTCCCTCACTCATACACACAGGTAGCCTAAGCACACAGTCACGGTCACTGTCTCACCCTACTTAGGCTCCTGTGCACTGCCCAGTGGCTAATGAAAAACAGAAAATCATACTTTTCTGCAGCCTGATTTACCTTCACCTGAAAATATCTACCCAGCACTGCAGACAAATGGACCTTGAGGGCCCACAACTGGCTGGATTCCCTCAGAGCAGCCACCACTATTTGAAAGTGTACAGAGTGTTTTCCACTTAAAAGAAAAAGTAGCTAGAGAATGAATTCCCATCCTGCCACAGTTCACCTGTGTTTGGTTTTCATGCTGCCCTTCTCTGCCCTGGTTCCACCTGTTCCTTATAGAACTTGTAGTATGCTTCCCCTTTCCTCTTTTTCCTGTCCTAGTTCTTCACTCTTTGGCAAATACAGTCTAAGACTAGTTATTTCAGCTGATCCTTCAGCTGCATACTGCTCAACAAGGTTTGCAGTTAAGCACTGAAAAAACTTGCCCAGTATTACTTATAATCAAATGTAGAAATAAACAGCTTTCATTCAGAGTGGAGTTCATTCAACACACTTGAAACAAAAGTTCCTCAAGTGCGAGTGAAATAAAGCTGTGTAAAGAAGCAATAAAGCTGGAGAATTGATATGAAGAGAGCTAAAAATCTATAATCAGAAGAATTCAAAGCACTATTTTAGAGACAACAACACTAAACAATTCATTCCATTTCAAAGAGTGGAACGTGAAGCAAGATATCAC
Organism: Merops nubicus; assembly: GCF_000691845.1. Lineage (NCBI taxonomy): Eukaryota > Metazoa > Chordata > Aves > Coraciiformes > Meropidae > Merops > Merops nubicus. Next base: position 83,662 of record NW_008590238.1, read on the forward strand.
CAGTGGAAGTTCCTATTTTTATATAATTCAGTAAGATCAATGTTCTATTTAAAGATGGTGAAATGTATAAAGAAAGACAGACACCTTCTAAACAGAGAAATTTGGCCATATGCTAGAAGAATCTATTCCTTTATATTAAAAGGCTAAACCTATGTAAAACATCTGGTCACACACGGGCACCTAGTTAGATTCTCCTGTGAGTTTACACTAATTTTAAATGAAGTACTTTGGGAAGCATTTAATCCTATCTTTTCAAAAATTATTCCCTCCTCAAAGAGCAGAAAGGTGAAATCTTTAGCTAAGTGAAATGTGTGTTACTTCACTGCAATCTATGGTGATCTATAACATCTGAAAATCTGGCATAAATGATTCTGCTTAGATCATTGTTTTTTTCTTAAATACATTCAATATACATATTAAAACCCAATAAAAACAACAACAAAATCAGCTGTCAGTATCCTGATACTGCAACTGACAACAGTGATTTATTTTGTTGACCAAGATCGATTGCTGTGCCTGATGTATAAACATCCAAGGGCAGAGACCATCTCTTTTTGCATAGTGGAAGGCTATTCACTGCAACAAAATCCCAATCTTCTTTCACTGTACTGACATCCTTTGCAGGTTGGTACACAGAAAAGCAACCAGAAAAGACAGGGAGAGAAAGCTGTTAGGTTTTCTAGGTAACAAAGGCCCAAAAAGACCGACTGGCAGAAACTGCAGTAAAAACAAAAGCATTCTGCCTTTATTCCTTTAGCTTTTAGGTTAATTAAACAGCAAAATAGTGGCTTATTCGTTAGGATGTTTTTTCTTTCTAAGGGACATAATGGATTCTCTAACATTTGAAATCTTAAAAACTAATTTGGATGTATTTCCTGAGAAAAGCAATCATTGAAATATAGGTTATCATTTTTTCTTCATTAAAACTGTGCAACATGTCAAACATGCCAGACAGATCTCTTTCTGGACCTCAAATGCATGACTGTGTAAGTTCAGCAAGATGGTCTGAAAAGCATTGCCAGTATCCATCCAGCTACCTGATGTGCACTAGAGAACAGCTTTAAAGCTCCAGGTTCTGAAGGTGTTAACATGCTCTTCATACCTTCCTTTCCTCCAATACCATTAAACTGTTAATCCTAGTTTGAGGTTTGTGTGATGGGACACAGGTCTGCTTTTACCATAGCAACCACATTATAGAAAACCTGTCTGATATTATTAAGCATAGATGAAAAGCAAGCAAACCAGAAACATTAAAATACTTGGAATTCAAAAGTGAAATTATTTTCCAGTTTGGAAAAGTTCCTTTTCCTTTCATTCGCATCCAATAAAGTCCTTCAGAGAGAATAATGCTTAAAGTCTCTGCATGGTACCAGAAGTTCTTGTTAAAAAAAAAAAGTATTGTCATTGGCAAGGAAACCTTTTTATGCTGCTTCCTAAGCAGAGAAGGCCTTTGTAATGCACAAAATGCCTGAAGTCTGTCTTAGATACCATTTAAGAAGCTGAAGTCATTTAATTTGGCCTTTATGTCTCAGGTGCACACAGTTTATTAGTTATTGGATTTTTTTTAACTAGGAGGGAATCAGCTTGCTGTTCCCATGCATGTGTTTTTATCTCCAGCATTCAGCAGAATATCCCTCCACGGGACAAGGTGGAGGCTCCTAAATGAAGTCTAAAGGTTTTAAGACCCTGAAACCTGTGATTCTTTTCCTAAAATGTTGTAGAAGACTTATAATTCTCTGGCATCCTCTTATTAACCTAACTCTTAAAAAGTCCTAGAAGTAAGTATTTCTTTCTGTTCTATTCAATGCTGAGACTCCATTTATGATGACTTCTGGCTTGAGAAGATTCTAGGAACAACATTTTCGACTAAATGAAATCAGTTTATTCAGCCCCTATGACTGCAGTTTCATAAACCAAACTTAAAGGATAAAAGTCACATTTATGACTCGTTAATCTCACTTATGCAAGCCATAAAATTTCATCAAGTGGCCTTTCTATAGAGCTCATAACTTTAATTTAATCACCTATATTTTAGAAAACTTTTCATGTAAAGACTTCAGAAGGTACTGATTACATCATAGAGCTGTATAAATTCTTCCAGTGGTTAATTAAACTCCCTGCATAATTAAAAAAAAAGTTGTAATTTGAATTTGGTTAATTCTCTCTTTGATAGTAAATATCTGTATACTTCCTTATATTAGATTAAAATAATCTTCTACTGTCATGTGCAGCTCATCCTTTAAACTCATCTTAACCTCTTTAATGCTACAAAAGCCTTACCTCTGTTTATGATTCCACTACCTATAGACATCTTACACTTACATTGTAACTCACCAGCTAAACACCCAGCTAGTTGTCTGCTATGATCCACTTTTCTAAATCACTGTCTTGTCAAAACTGTACTTCAGGGTTATTTTAATAGCAAGATCTATCTTTGCCTATTGTTTAGAACATTCCTGTTTTTTCACTCAAACCACAAGCCAACATGTTAAGGTGTTCAAGGTAAAAAGCATCTTCTTTTCCTTTTTGTTCTTCTGGAAGAAAATACTAATGACAATGGTAGCACAGAGCCCTTTCTGAACTACTGGGATGTGCTTAGATTTTAAGCATAATTTCTTCAGTTCTTCCCTACCCAAAAGAAAACAGACTGGAGAGACAAAGTAGTACAGATTGCTAGCAGAACTCTTCACCAAATACAGTCTGTTCTTAGCTCTTGATGAATTGCAAAACTTGTCAGTCATTAGCATAAACTAAGCCCAGGAGCTTATGGGCCAGCAGATGAGAATATCAATCAATTTAAAAATAAATATACAAGCGGTCATGTAAAGCTGAGAAATACCTTGCCAAAAGATCTTTGTCTTCTTCAGCTGTCCAATTGCAGCTTGATAGATGCAAAGCTTAAAGCAGGAGACCTGCTCCTGATAAGAGCAGGTAAGGAAAATATAGGGCAATAGGATCTGTTGTTACTAAATGAAGCTCTGTACAATGACACCACTTAAAGACTACACGCTTCTCAGGAAAATCAGGTAGCAATGATGTTCCTGGAAGTCTTAAGCTGTAGATACTTAAATGGCTTATGCTAGTCAATAACGCTGAAAAAGACACTTCTGTGGTTTCTGTCCCTGCCCCTCCTTTGCTCTGACATGAGCACTCCTTTGGCCATGTAGCCAGTCACATCATAGAGCTAACACAGCTGAAATCCTGCTTTGGTGAAACTATTTTCATGTGAGGTCTGCTCCCTCAGTTGCACAAGTCCAGGGTGCTGGCACAAGTGTTACAGACACAGGAAAAAGGACACTGGAGTTTTACACGGATAATCCAAGCAAAACTCTCTTCCAGATAAGGAACATGAGTTCCAAGGAAGATGTGTCTTACATCCATGCTCAAATTCTCTCAGTTCTTTCAGATTGCTTACAAGGAAGAAAAGATGAATATATGAACGCAAGTTAAATGAATGTGCATGGAGCAAGAAAATCTTGCCTTAGTCAGCAGTCTGAGGGGTATAGAGAAAGTAAGTAAATTAGCTTTAAGGCTAATACTATTTTCCTCAGTCTAAGTAGAGTCCTTGCTGGGTATAAAATGATGTATACACAGCCTTTTTCAATTTCAGAAAGACTGAGTAGGAAGCTGCATTTTTGTACAGAGTAGAGAGAAGGTGTATTCTGAGAGGAGATACTGAATATATACGAACAACTGCTGTAGAAATGCCTGATAAATTGACTGGGGACTCTTTCACCACTTATGCTTTCTGTGGCCATCACCCTAAATAGATGCATTGTTTATTCCTGAATCAATTTCATTTCAGCTCCATTTCATTCTAATCAGATAGTCAATAACCCCTGGATGGTATTTAGCACTTGGCAGCCGGGAAACCACTAGCTTTCTATTTTTTTCTTCTTAATTGCTGTTTGGAAACTTGTGTGTTCGGATTTCCTTAGTACAGCTCTGCAGAATTTGTTTTTTTTTTCTTCTAATACAGCATGCAATTGCCACATCAATTGCAGCAGAGAGAGTTCATACACCAGTCTTATTTTTTAATCTTCCTGGAATTTGTGTAAATTGCAAAATCTGCTAGTCTGACATCTTTTAATATTTACTGTAATAAGAACAGATTGGGACAAAGTACCACAGGGATTTAGGTCCTGCAGACTATCTTCCATGATAGCAGACAGCCATTTAAGATGGATGGCTATAAATTTATTGTGAGTGCTGCTGCTAAGCACGTGCATTGACAAATGGCAAAAGCTGAAACTAGGTATGTTGAAAGAATGATCCAGTAAAACACAATCTATGGGAAAAGCCAAAATTATTTATCTCCAGATTTCAGCTCTTATTGTTCAACTTTAATTCAAACTCACATAGAGGTCCTTCTAAAGAATTAAGGACAACTTCTGTTACCTTTGCTCACATGAGCAGTAGTTACTTAAAGGAGCAACCAAAATGATGCTTGAGAGTCAGCTCTTCTAATGCTGCCCCAGCACCAAAGAAGTCTTAGAGAGCTGGTAGCACTGATCAGATGGAGGCTGTACCCCTACAGGAAAATGCCTGCAGAACATACAGCAAATTCCCTGCTTTTGAGAGAAAGGCTAAGGCAAACCCACCACAGTCAGCTGCATACATCCCAGATTTGCAAGGCAAATGGTTATGCATCTACATGACCCATTCCATACAATAAAAATGTCCTGATTTGCATTAGAGGACCAGGCTGGTCATCTCAGTTTAAGGATTTAAGCAGTTATGCTTCACTGGCACAATGAGAGAAAAATAAATCAATGAGGGCTGTTATTTTCCATAAAAGAGTTGAATCTTATTCAACAGCATGCCCATTGGTGTATGGCTGGAACTGGGCAGCCAAAAGCAAGTTGAGCAGCAAAGAGATCAATACCGAGAGGAAGCTTCTGTTGTGAAGCAGAGGTGGGAGTCTTTCATAGCCTCAACCTGAGCCAGAAATTTGGGTTAGGACTGAGCAGAAGACAGGACCTAGCAAAGCAATAACTGTGCCAGGGGGATGGAGAGTTGTGCACTTCAGCTGCCCAAGGTCTGCTCTTCTCTCCATCCCAGACATTTACCTCCACCTACCTTACAACCCTGCCTAAGACAGCTGCTTTCATCTCATTTTGGCATAATGTTATAGCCACACATGCTGCACAGCCTCTGAGAGGTGCCCATCTTGCACCTCAGACCACACAAGTCTAAATACCTTGATTTTGTTGGCATGGTGACAGGATACTTGAACTGATTTCTGTTCTAAGTTTTTCAGCAGTTTCAAGACTTGAGCTTCCACCATCATTTGAGACACAGCAAGACTTTCTTCTGCCTAGTTACTGCCTAGAACTAAATGAAAGAACTAGAATAGATGAAAAACTGTCACAGATTCCAGTCCAGCAGGGCAAATGTTTGGATACAAAGCTAAATGCATCCAGACCCAGAATTCAGGGGAGTTTGCTTGCATGGTCTGTATTATCATCCCTGAGAAGAGTGTCAACTGTCACTTCACACACAAGGATGAATGCAGTTTCTCATGTCAATGGATTTCAGCATCTGTGCATGGTACCCTGCCCAGAAGTGCGACACTTTCACTTGGAATTTAAAATCCATAGAGGCAGAACCCAGCTGTCAGATTAGTATCTTGCCTCAGCTAGGGTCAGAACATAAAACTCAGCTAATTTCTTGTGACTACTCACTTAAGTTTCAAAAGGTGCTTGTAAAAAACTAATAGTAAAGCCATCTGATAGAGCATACCCCAAAATAGAGCTCTACTGGAAGATACTACCAAGCAGGAAACAAGGCCAAGGGCTCTGCAAACAGCCACAGGCTCATCTCCCTGCCCTCCACACTGTAGCCATCCCCACAGGATGTCACTTCCCCATACCTTAGCCATCCTCACTGACTGTTGTTCCTCAGCAGAGAGATGACCCTGCTTCCCACAGGGTCACAGCCTCCTTCAGGCATCCACTTGCTCCAGTATGGGTTCCTCCACAGGCTACAGGTGTGTATCTGCTCCATTGTTAACCTCCATGAGCTGCAGAGGGACAACCTGCGTCACCATTATCTTCACCACAGGCTGCAGGGGAGTCTCTGCTCCAGTTCCTGGAGCACCTTCTCCCTCTCCTTCACTAAACTTGGCATCTGCAGAGTTTTCTCTCTCACATGCTCTTACTCCTTTCTCTAGCTGCAATTGCACAGGTGTGTCCCCCCCACCCTTCATAAGTATGTTGTCTCAGAAGCACTACAAGCTGATGGACTTGGCCATGGCCAGTGGCAGGTCAGTCTTGGAACCAGCTGCCATTGGCTCTATCAGATATAAGAGAAGCTTCTAGCAGCTTCACACAGAAACCAACCCCCTTCAGCCCCACTGCAACCAAAACCTTGTCATGCTAATCCACTACATCCCCTCAGCAACCGAGCATGGTAGGTGGGACTCCCTGTGCCACAACACCACAAGAATTGCCTAGGAACCATTTAATATATTGATATCATTTATTACTCAGCAACATGCGAGTCCCCCCACTGCTACCAAAACCTTGCCATGCTAACCCACTACATCCCCTCAAGCAACCGAGCATAGTAGGTGGGACTCCCTGTGCCACAACAACACAAGAATTGCCTAGGAACCATTTAATATATTGATATCATTTATTACTCAGCAACATGCGAGTCCCCTTTACCCCATCACCTCCCTTTCCATTTGTCACCACAGCCTCAGAGCCCGTGGGAAGAGCAGCACTAATGCTATCTTGTTACACCTTCCTTGAAGTGCCACCAGTCCTGTGATTAAGTGATTATAACAACATGCTCACTTTGCACTTTCACAAGCATGAGCTGTAAAGTCTGTCAAGGCACTTGTGATCATAAATTGTTCATCTTCATACCAGATACCCTGAAAAACTTGGTATCTAATGGTGCAAGAAGAGCACCTGTAAAAAAGAACCAACAGACAGAGATGTTTGCTATCCTAATCCTTTCCCAGTGGTACCAATATTTTACTCACATGCTGAAAGCTTCATTTATATTTCAGGAATTTGCCTGTTCAGGCACTTTATTTTTTCTTCCTCTGTGCAATATATCTCCATAGCGTACACAGCAATGGAGATATTTACATGCTCTTTCACTTAACCAGCATGAAATAATCTATACTAGGAGAGTAGATGTGTACTGGTACCTATTCCCCAGCTGCACTTAACTTCAACCATTTTAATTTTGAATTAAGCTATATTTTCTTTGAAAGTAAAATCCTGAAGCTTGTTCAAAAAATTACTTTGGATATAATAAAAAAGCATCATCATATTAGGTGTTACAATTTAAGCTTCATGCTGTCTAAAGCCCACCTGCCCGCAGAGACCGTATAAGAGTCTCTGAGTGTGATTTTTTTTAAATTTTATTTTATTTTCTAGCAGATTTCATGAAATGGAGTGCCTCCTCCAGGGCACACATTTGGAGATCGACTAAACACTTCCAATTTGAATTCTCATTTTTCAGCTGGATGAATAATAGTCTAAGTATGAACTTGCAGCTTGCAAAGAAGAATGCAGCTGTCTGCAAAATGTCACATGGAATGAAAAAGATGTCCTTTTTTGGACAGGAGAGGATGGGGTCCAGAGTCAGCTGTGGTGCATCAGTTGACCAATAGAGTGGGAAAGAGACAGAATTTTCTAATAGCCCCGTTGAACTGAAAGGTTATTGAGTGCTCTTAACACCTGCAATCCATTCATATGAAGCAGTCAGGTGATTTGTTTGGTCTTTCTTAGAAAAAGAGCTGTTTATTCCACTGCAAAGCATCTCTGAGTGCAGCCAAGGTTTGTCTGAGGCATGGAAGCAGATTGACAGCAGCTGTTCATCCTCTTGTCCCTTGAGCTGTGTTTGCTCTGTCAGAATTCCTGGTGTCTCATCTCCAGGGCTGTGTTGCTGTGAACCCCTGAAAACACATCTCCATCCACTAACATTTTCCTCTAAAAAGAACCAAATGGAAATAACTTTTGCTGTCTCTGTGGCTAAAAATCTACCCAGCAACGTGTTATGTGGTGTTTGTAAATAGGAAAACAGAATCACTGGTATGTATCATATCCAGGTTTAAACCAAAGATGCCCAAGCATCTCAATGGTCTAACTGGACTCTAATAAAACATCCCAAAGCCATGATGCTGATTCATGTTTCTTGAGATGGCAGACTGGTCAGGTATGTTAGGGCAACTTGTTTTCTCAAGAAAGTTTGGCTACTTTTAGAACTTTAATATGTCAAAGATGTCTATCCTTGCATTCCTTTCTTGCTATTTCAAACTGAATGAAATTAGGAAAAAACTTGCTTCAAAACCAAGGAAACTTAAATTGAGTTTTAGGACTTTAGAAACATTTCACTCTTGCCTAGAGAAAGAGCCAAATTGCTGTTTATTGTGGCTCAAGCTGTCTACATCTCCCTGTGGCAATTAATCTTAAAAGACATGAATATTTCAAGTTAGCAGGAGACTTTGATGAATATGCAAAAGGCCAGACTGGCCTTGTCATTTGTCTAGCTCTAAACAGAGCTAGAGACATGAGGAACATTCAGTCTCATGCCTCCCTGCAGGGCACAGGTACAACCACCATGCATCTGTCTGGGGTCTCATTTAGCACCAAATCACCCTTCTTACTGGCCACAGAGGTGAACTCCCAGAACATGGGAACTTACCCCAGCTCCTAGTAAGGCCACCACCAGCCAAGGCAGTAAGATATCCTTTCACATCTATTCCCTTTTGCCTTCTACTTTGCCAGACTGCTTTCACTTGTGCAGAGTGAGCTTAAACCACTGCAAATGAACTTTGCTGTACGTCCTGCACCACCAATAGCTCCCACCAGCAACAGCCCAATGTGACCATGATTTCAGTGCAATCCACATGTGCTGCACTGTACAAATCAGACTGCTTAGTTTCTCATGGACCAAGAGTCCAGCATTTAATGCAAGTCCTACAACTGCTTCATATGAACATCTCTCTCGACATCACACGCCTGTTCCCACAAGGGAATGACAGAGAGCTTATGGTCCACATTAACTCCCAGAAAGTTGTGCTGAATAAGCCCAAGAGAGTAAAACTGTTTTACAGTGCACAGTAGCTACAAGAGGTCTGCCTTGGGTTACCTTGCAAGCAAGAAATTGAGTACGGCATTACTTATAAAATCATAGAATCCTTTAGGTTGGAAGGGACCTCCAAGATCATCAAGTCCAACCATTGAGCCATTAGGGCTCTAAAGTCCTCTGCTAAAACAGATCAGAATCTGTCAGGGTTGGAAGGGACCACAAGGATCCCCCAGTTCCAACCCCTCTGCCATGAGCAGGGACATCTCCCGCCAGACCAGGCTGCCCAGAGATGCACTTCCTCTTCCTGATTCAGGCCACCTCCTGTTTCTGTTTCTATCTTTAAGGATATAGAAAAGATAACCTGTCTATTTCCATGGCTTCCACCATCTTATACAAGGCAAACCAAGCAATGGCCAAGGTGTGCAAGTTTCACCATCTTACAGGATGGTAAAAATAACTGAGAAGTTGCTACAGCATGGGTCCATCTGGCATAATATATCATAGACAGCAGGTGTCTGAAATATGTGGCACAGTATCTAAAATGCATGATAATATTATATAATATAAAAGGATATTACAAAATTGTACAGTTTAGATGACAGATAAAATATATGATTTGACATGCCATATATTTTCATCTATCCTTTCTAGGAAAAATGTAATCTGAATGCATTACTTTGCAAGAGGTAGTTGACATGCTCTGCTGTAGAGTCATATTGTCTAAGGATAGCAAGGAGAGGGAAAGGGACAGAGGGGAAAAAAAAATACTAAAAAAATCAGGCAAGATTTTGAGTTCACAAGTGAGAAAGTTTCCTTGTAGCAAACTGAGTTACCTCTCATTAATCACAGTGGGAAAAAAAATGAAGTATGATTTGGTCCACATGTCTTTCTGCCTGCTTATCAGATCCTTTGCATTCCTGTTGGTACAATGTAGGAGTGCAGCTATTAAGTGCACAGGTAAGTGCAGGCTACTGTTTTTGCAAGCACATGAGCACACAAACCTCAGAGAAGCCCAGGCCCTGAGGTACAGAGGACTAGAAGCACAAGAAGCTGCCTGGAATTTGAACCCCATTTCATTCTTGATCTCTCAGCTGATGATATGCAACTAATAAACTAGACAAATCGAATGTTTTATTTAGACCCTAATCTTGAAGGTGCTTGGGAACCAGTATCAAGAGCACATGTTGGAGAACGTGAGGACTTGAAAACCCGAACCTTGTGGTTGCCAAAAGAGAAATCTGTTACTCTTCAAAGGTCCTTTAAGATAATGAGTTTTCAACAACGTGGCAATAAGAGGGACCTTGCCCAGGCTTTGAAAAAGAGGGTGCATACAGATAAAGGATTAGAAACATAGAATCATATAGTTGCTTCAGTTAGAAAAGACCTTTAAGATCATCAAGTCCAACCATTTAACTAACACTATCAAGTCCATCAGTAAAACACATCCATAAACACATTATCTACACATCTTTTTAAACACCCCCAGGGATGGTCACTCCACCACTTTGCTTGGCAGGCTGTTCAAGGCTTGATAGCATTTTCTGCAAAAATCGTTTTCCTAATATCCAACATAAAACTGCCCAGGCACAACCTGAGGCCATTTCCTCTTGTCTTACCACTTGTTACTTGGAAGAAGAGACTGAACCCCATAAAACACACCCATAAACACCTCATCTACACATCTTTTTTAAACCCCCCCAGGGATGGTGACTCCACCACTTTGCTGGGCAGGCTGTTCAAGGCTTGATAGCACTTTCTGCAAAAATTGTTTTCCTAATATCCAACATAAACCTCCCCAGGCACAACCTGAGGCCATTGCCTCTTGTCTTACCACTTGTTACATGGAAGAAGAGACTGAACCCCACTTTTCTACAGCTTTCTTTCAGGTAGTTGTAGCAGGTGGTAAGGTCTTCCCTCAGCCTCCATTTCTCCAGGCCAAATAACCCCAGTTCCCTCAGACACCCCTCATAAGACTTGTTCTCTAAACCCCTCACTAGCTTTGTCACCCATCTTTGCATGCACTCTAGAACCTTGGTGTCTTTCTTGTATTGAGGTGCCTAAAACTGAACATAGACAGTAGGAGACTGCAATGTACCATTCCTCTTAAACATTTTTAGTTTCTACCTCCACTTCCATCCCACACAGAAGTGACAGGTCTCTGAAAAAGAGTGGCAGGGTTCTGTGACACATTTAAGTCACCTAAAGTCTCACAGGGACATTGGACTTGACAGCATAGTACCTCTGGGAAGCCAGAGCCATCCCTTCAAGCAGTTTTTCTGTTCTCTCCAAGCTTGATTGCAAAAATAAAATGAATGTGCTAACATTTCTAAAAGTCTTTCCAAGAGAAATTCATGCAACATATCCATGAACTCATATAGGGTCATAATGAGTCCCTACAACCCAGTACCTCTCAAAGGAGAGCATACAGTTCCCTCATCCCAGTAGCAGTATAAAACCATATCTCAAGGGAAATACTTACTTTTTCTGTTTACTGGTGTTTACTTGGTTTCCTCCTCATTATACTAGCTTAGCTCTTCTTACAGGTGTCTTTGGAAGTCATGCACTCTTCCATCAAGCACCTACTCTGAGTAGAAAGCAGATATTTAGCAGATATTTGCCTTTCAAACAACACAAACCAAGAGCTATTATGACCTTCCTTTGGAGGCAAAAGCATGATATTCATGGTAGTGCCCAATAGGATGCTATGAGGGTGCACCTCTACTCCAAAAAAGCATGGGTGATGAATGTCAGGTAGAGACAGAACCTACTCAGCTGGGACCCATCACAGTTAAGGTGCAGTACCTGGGTAAGGGTGATAGTCCTGTGAGATCACTTCCTCTGGCTGCAGCCACTGGCTAGAGAGAGAGACAGGGACAGTTTTCCTGGCATGATCTACACCTTAGTTGAGTTGAATCTTTTCTGGAGATCCTTCTGTTTTACTTTGACTCTTGAGAGAGTTTATGGCAAGAACACTCTTGAAGGACACCTAAGCCCTTAGGTGAAATGCATCTTCCTTGAACTCTTCTGTTTCAGAGGGGGCATCTGTTTTTGTTGAAATGTCTTTGCCTAATAGCTTTAAGTGTTACCATGGAAATAAGGTGTTACCTATTAACACTCATTAAGCACCTGCCTTCCTTTTTTCTATCATGGGTGAATGGGCAGAAGAGAGTTTCTTCACACAATTTTCAAACACCCTGGAGCTGAGAAAATTGATTTGATCCAAAAAACAAAGCTCTCTCTGGGAATTACCAGCACAGGAGACACAGATTGCAGGGGCACATCAGCTCATCCATTTCCCTTTGTGCAGTCAGCCCCTGACTAAGGGAGTCCCCACCAAACTGACCATAGCCCCACAAAATTCTCACCACTTTAGCCATCAGAACTGACTCCTAGCACTCAGTTGTTATAAGCCTTCCGTTACTATCTCCTTTCCTTGATGTTGCAATAGCATAAGTGTGAATTTCGTAAGGTACAAACACACAACTTTGCTTTTCTTCTATTTTCTTCACCATTTTTATAAGGGCAATATTTGTATATTAATAATCTGTGTGTTGTGATAGAATTCAACATTTAGAATATGTTTTTTGGCTCATTGTAAGGGGAGTGCAATTGTTTGTGTACCAAATGAGGAATTGTTGGCAAGGCTGTGAGACAAAAAATTACCAGGAGAGCCTAAAAATGAAGTCAAGGCATGGCAATGGATAGAGCAGAAGTGACCCACAGCGGGCAAGGTCAGAAGCTGTACAGACAAAGGTGGTGAAGAGTGGTTAGAAAAGTGAGAAAGAATAGTCTCTTCTGAGCACTTCCCAGTCCTGCCAGAAGAGGCAGGAGAGCTTCTGATGAGGAGGTCAGGGAAAACCTCTGAGTGTGGCTATTCAAGGAAATTTATCCATTTATGTTTGATTGCCCTCATGGTTACAGGGTAAATTCTTACAGCTGCTTGCTTCCTAAGCACCTACGAATCATCCCTATACTCATGCTACATAAACTAAACAGTTCCAAAAGAGATCCTAAACCCCAGGTTAGTTTTCCAGTTAAATATTATTGAGCCCAAGTTTTCTTTCAAGCTCTGTCAAACCCACAAGCACAACCTAACCCACTTGTCAGATTGTTTTTATATTTGAGGAGTTTTTATTATTTTTATTTCCCCAGACTTTACTTTCTCATAGAAGGTCAAGACAATTCCACAGCAATTCGAGGCACATTCTGTTATTACAGGTAGGACTTACACACAGACAGCCCTTATTAATTCTCTGTTTGCCATGGTTTGTCTCATCCCAACTCCAGCCCACCCCAAGCTCCACAGGAAATTCCAACAGGTAGGGCTTACACACACACGGACAGCCCTTATTAATTCTCTGTTTGCCATGGTTTGTCTCATCCCAACTCCAGCCCACCCCAAGCTCCACAGGAAATTCCAACACTCTCTCTTTGCATGTAACACTTGCCACCTACCTACTTCCTTTTCTGTCTCCACTCCTCCTTACACCTCGCACCCCCTTCTTTCATCTGTGAGTGTTCTTCATGCACACATAGCTCCCTTCCTCCCTACAGAACCCTTGACTCTCCAGTATCCTTCATACATTCTTCTTTCATTAAAAAAAAAAAATGCTGTAATACACCCCCACTTTCTTCTGCCAGTGTGCCTTTATTCTCTCCTTGTCCCAGTTAAGAGGCAGAATTGTGTTCCCCCTCCCTCATTCCTTAGTTTTCCCAGATAGAGAGGTAAACAAAGGAAGGCAGGGGTGATGAAAGCTTTGCACTGATTGAAAAGTTAACAAAATGAAATATATTATTGAACAGGGAACAGAAAGGAAGAAGGGTAGGGGTTTAACAGAGTAAAGGGGTTATAGGAACCATAAAGCCAGGAAGGTTAAACTTCCAAAATACAAAACCCAAATGCTGTGCTGAGGCTCCCCAGTACTGGATCTCGATGGATTGAGGTGGATTGAAGATGGATGCACAATCCTTGGACATGGACGGGGGGAGGGAATCAGTCTGTAGATCATTCCCTGCCTTCCTTCAGCCCAGGTAATTGTTCATGCTTCCCTTTCACTTTTCCTCTTTGCTCTTAAGACGAGTTGCTGGGGGCATGAGAGAGAAGAAGCTGAGACACTCCAGAGGAAAACTGCTGGGAAAACAAGTCTTCCCAAGAGCATATACTCTGCTGCTCCTTAAAAGCACATGGTTCTCTATGGGGAGTACTGTGAGGTGGAGGTGTCCTGCCTAGTGGGATGGATGTCCAGCCACCTGCAAGGCAGGGAGGTCTGAGGAGAGCTAGCCTTGCTATGCTGCAGAGCTCTGGCCAGCAGCTCTGCTGCCTTCGTATAGACATTGAAACACACTGCTGTCCTCCACCTGCTCAGCCAGCCTCAGCTCTGCTGTCTGGGGAGGACTCACAGAGGGTGTAACACTGGCAGCCCTTTGTATTTTTTTCCTGAGTTTTCATAGCTACCAATAACGACTCAGAAATAAAGGCAATCAGCAGTTTTCCCACAGGTTTCCTAAAGAAGAACTGAATGCCTTTCTCTCCATGTCTTTCACTATAGCTATTCAGCACAGCAGTTTTTAGTATGGGTCAAGACAAACACATTTGCTAAGCAGAGCAGGAGAAAACATAGAAATATCCTTAAAACACACACAGCAGGCAGTTGGCTGGCAGGAGGGATATGAAGGAGATGGGTATTTGCAGACAATGCAAAAGTTATTGTGACAGCTGCAGATTGCAAGCCTTCTGTGGTAAACTCAGAGCCCAGCCGAGAGCTTAAGAAGAAGAGAAAAGGAAGCCTTAGGAGAGCTCTGCCAGGCCAAAAATAATCCTCTGCTAAAAGGTGCTGCAGAATATTTATGGTGCAGCTATAATGGATTTAACAACATGGACATTTGCATGCAGATACAGGAAATTTCTACTTACGCTCTGTGTCGGAGAACAACACTGGTGAAGTAGCAACTTTTACTTTCCCTGCCTCCTCTGTCTTTCCTAATGGCAGGGTTGAACTTCCTCAGGGCAAGGGCTTTCCCATACCACATGTGAGCAGGGCATCAAGCAGAGAACTTCTAGTGGAGACATCCCCAGCTGGGTCACAGTTGGCCCTGCAGA
>NW_008590239.1:0-59775 GCF_000691845.1 Merops nubicus
TATGCTAACTCTCATTTAGGGCTGGGGATCTAAACCCCAGCACTTCAGTCCTGTTCATCAGTGAGCCCTTGAACATTGTCCAGAAGTCACAACCATCACTTGGGAGACCTAATTTCCTCTTTTCTGAAAAATATAGTATGACAGGTTGACTAGATGCCCATGAGAGATCAGGGACAGCTGTAATGTGTCTCACAGGTAGGTCAGGTGAATGATACTGCAAACGTACAAGTTCAAATTCTATGAATTGGCACTTCAAAAGAAAGAAAAGTGGTGACCTCCAAAATTTAAAAGATATTTTGAGATGTGTCCAGATGGAATATCATCTATCAAGATCTGCAGAGTGTTCCAGGAATCTATTAAGCTACATGACACAGCGCTGTCAAACGTGACCACTGGAGATGCACTGCAGGGGCAGCAAGGGCGCCTTGTTTGCCTTTGACCCCCTCTGTTGTTGGTGAATGCTGTTTCAGAAGTCATTTACAGTTCAACAAGGTGCTCTGAAATAAATTTCATCTTTATGTTATTAAGTTCAGATGCGTATGAAATAAACTGGTCTTAATTGCAGTTACTGTGAGACATTCATAGCACTCTAGTTCAGATCGCCTTGAAAAAGCTTAAAATAAATGTGTTCTTGAAATTTTTGTGTGTTCTTCAAAAGTGTGGCCTTATCCAGATCTCCCTGAGGTTTATATTTGTGTGAGTAAATCCTGTGAATCAGTGGCCTCATGCCAACAGAACCCTGGCAAGTGAGAAGTAGGCCATGACTTTCCACATATATTTCTTTTATTTATTTTATTTTATTTAATTTGCCAGGACAAAAAAAAAGACCTGGCAACAAACCCAAAATTATTAGTGGGTTTGACACAAGAAAAAGATAAGCTTTCCCAAATTAATCATTTTACAAATGGAATTACTATTTAAATTTAAGTAAAGATCTTTGTCAAATAAATGAGAAAACAGAACAGATGCTTATTCTCCAGGAAAAAGAACACAGCAACTGTAAATTGATGTGGTTTGGTTTTGCATGAGAAAAGCATTATAGACATAGCATGAAATAGCACAGCGACTGTTTTGGCTGCAAACCCAGTGTGCTCAGCATTTGACATTACAGGGGAAAAAAAGGCTTAAGACTAAAATAATAATAATTTTTAAAAGGCAAGTTCTTTTGTTATCACGGATTAAAAGGCCTCCTTCTGATACAGAGAAAAAATATTTCTGTGCACTTTTCTCTAAACTTTCTACGCAGGTACTCTATGGTACTTAAATTACTTCTTAATTAACAAAACCAATTTTATTAATAAATTAGTGTTGTTAATAAAGCAGCCAACTCAAAGGAAGTTCTTGCCTAAAACCTCCAACATCCCAAACAATGTATGATTACGCTCAAGTGGAACAGACATTCAGGTTTTTGTTTCTCCTAAATAATAAAATTACATCTGTGATTAGCAAGCATTTCATTAAAACAGCATCCTTTTTTTTTCCTCTCTCTTAAAGCTTGCAGGGAGATAATGAGATGATACTGATCATCACTGAGAATGATCTGTCTTAGCAATTAGCTAAATGTAGTGCAGAGAAATGATATTAAAAAGGCAACTCAGAACTCTCCAAACATTAAAATAATTGGCTGTACATTTGAGTAAATCTATGCAAAAAAAAAAAAAAAGGCCTAGAAAAACAAAACTCTTTGATCTTAGTATTTTTCATGCAGAAATCCACTCCAAAAGGGGAGTCAAGAGTTCATAACAAATTTTTACTCATTTAGTCTGGCAATTTAACCAGCAGACGCTAAATCAAACTCAGCCTAGGACCAGATGGTATTCGTCCAGAACTTCTAAAGGAAATAGTAAAATTATTAAACATGATGTGTAATCTCTTGTTTAGAACTATGTTGTTGCCAGAGGAAAAAAAAAATTGTACAAATGTAATGCCAATGTTTAAAAAGAGTTCCAGGGGAACTAAACCCTTGGAATTCGAGCCAATCTGTAAGCCTGGCACCCGCAAAAGGAAAACTGATGCTAATAACAGATAAAAGTGTCTGGACACATGGTCTGCACAAATTTTGTAGAAGAAAGATACACCTTGGAGATTTAGAGATCTGAGCCTGTGAAGAAGATGATCCAGTTTGTTTTAAACAATAGCTACACAGTTGTTGGGATTTGTATGGGATACCATTCCCTCACCTGTTCTGTGCTTGCTTTTGGTTGAAATAAGTGCCTTCTGGAGTCAATCATGGCTCAGTACCTACCCCTCAGTCCTTATGTCTATGCCTCCCACCACTATGCTCTCCACTCACACGCTGTTTGCACAGTGTGCAGCTGTGGAGAAAGGCTTCACCAAGCAGGCTGCATCCAAGGCAGCTTGGTCCATTTTCCACAGGCGCTGACTACATGAAATCTGTGGCCATGGCTGCTGGCCTCATTGGCTCCAGCCCTCTTGCATGTGCTTAGGAAATGTGTCTTGACACTGTAACGGGCCCACCCCTTTGGACATGTGACATGGTCAAGGCAGGCTTTGCTACACACAGCCTGGCACTGCCACCGCCACTGCCACCACCAGTAGGCTTGCACTGGGAACACATGTAGCCATCTGCTCACATGTAATTCAGGACCGTAAGCCTGACAAATGTCACCTGAATTTCCAGAAAAAGTGAGCTGCAATGCAAACATGGCTCTGGGCTACTTTTGTGAAAGTGAAATGGAAAGATTTCCTTCTCTCCTCAAAAAAAAATTTAAAAAAAACCCTAAAAGTCACTCTCTCCTTAGTCTGCCAATCAGAGGCAATTACTTGAAAGCCATGTTCCTGGCATCAATGAGCATCATGTGGACACAGAGCCAGTGAGCCATGAATAATAGGCGATTCAGTGGTGGCAACACGGGTAAAAGTCTTGATAACTCAGTAGAATACATGCCAAGTTTTTCAATGACTGACATGCATGCTTTGGGCATCGTGTTTTGTTTCTTTAACTTATAACATTATTCCCTCATGCTGTGGGCACAACCCACATCACTGAGCTGCTGTATAACTGCTTGGCTTGTTTCTTCATTGTTTCTCTAGGTGGAGCTTCCTAAGGCTGGGGATGATTTAACACATGGCAATCAATGTTCACAGACAGTCCTGGAAGACTTATCTGGGATGAGGGAGCAAAGCTGGTATGGATTTTCTTGCGACAAAGAACTAGGAGAATAAATGGAAGCAGGAGTTCAGGAGCAATTTACCATCATGGAGAAGTAGACCATTGGTCTGGAGTGAAACAGGGAACAGCATAATTAGAAGACTGGAAATGAAAATTAGGAATGAAAGGCAATTATGAATGGAGCTCCACAGGAAGCTTTGCTACAACCATTGATCTCTCACATAAAGGCTCCAGAAAATGGGAAGAGTGGTGAGGTAAAAGAGTTTTCTGCTAATGCTAAGTCATTCAAGGAGAAGAGAAGCAAAAACTGACTTTGAAGAACTGCAGAAAGCTCTTTCTGATAAAATGGGAAAACAGAAATCACTTCAAAGCAGAAAACAGTTATAATTTTTCATAAACACTGTAGGGCTCTAAACTAGATATTGGTACACAGGAAAGAGATTACTGAACTTACAGTAGGTTCTACCATGAAAACATCAGTTCTATTCTCAGTAGTCATAAAAAAGGCAAATAGGATTACAGGAATTATTAGGGAAGGAACAGAAAAAAAAAAAAAAAAAAACAAAAAACAACACACAAAAGCTCAATATGCCATTATTTAAATCCTTGGTTCATCTTTACATCTTAGCATCAGTGAAAGACTGTAGAGTAACCAGAAAAGGCTTTAGACCTGGGCCAAGGTGCTTGTGGAAGGTATGAAACTGCTTGTTTACAAGGAATTAATAACCTGCCTGATGTTCTTCAGATATGACACAATCATGACAGGTACAGAGAAGTTAACTTCAGAGTGATAATTCACTGTCTGTCATGATGCAGTGAGAGAGAGTGGCCCCAGTGTAATCTCTTTGACAGCAATGATCCCCCTAATCTTGTCTTCCCTCCTCAGTGGTAACTGTGTCTCCACCAGACCTCCATTCACTCTCTTTCTTCTCTTTTTTTTTAACCAGGTCTTGGAGACTTCACAGAAGATTCTACGCAGTCCAGTTTAGTTAAGTCTGGAAGCCCAGCAGGTGATGACAAGTGCACAGTCTCCATCTATATTTGACAACATAAGTAAAAATTCATCTTTCTCTCTAGCTGCTTCCTCAAGGTACAGGAATAACCAAGCTGTAACTCACAAGAACACCAGTTTAAACCCTCACCCCAAAACTACAGTGATATAACCTGTAGAAAAACTGTAGAATAAAAACTGAGAGAGAATCTGACCCCAAATAGCAACACATCTATGGTAAATAAAAATACTGCTGAGCTCAGCCATCAATACAACTGCAACCGAAAACACATCCAGTCTTTTCTCTAATGAAGATCTAGTAGAAGATGCCAGGAATCCAGAAAGATCTCTTCCATGTTAAGAACAAGCCCAGAACAACAATTTGACATTTTGCTTACAGAAAGATTCAAACTCCATTACAGGCTATTTAATTCTAAAGGAATTGCTAAACACCATTACCCAGCCTGTGCTTTGCAGCAGCTCAGACCATTATAATAATTATAAATAATTATAATAACTTCTTTTGATACACAAAAGTTTCTGAAAGCTCAAAGTCATTCAGATTGAATGCTGCTTCATGACAAAAGGAAATTATCTAAAATTTAAAGACTCCATTGAAGTCTTTAAATCCATGGAGAACAGGATCTGTACCACAAGGGTAAAGGACACCTTAGAAAGGCAGATATGGGCTACAAAATCTGGTCTGCATTGGTCTGTCCTTAATTTTTCTTCTATAGAAAGTATTTTTCAAAGGAAAGAGAAGTTTGCATCTTGCTGTTGTCTATGGAGAAAAGCAAAAAAGCAACCGAAATTCTGTAGTCCATTCCACAAAGTATGTTACATTGCCTGTGGATTACTGCGACTAAATCAGCACCTGTCTTGGCTGCCATTTCAGCTGTTTGGGATATTATAATAATTTTAAATTATCAGAGACAGTGTTCAGGAAATCTGGGTTAATTACGAATAAATTCAAAACTAAACAACAAAAAATTTCAGTGTAAACACAGGAAAAAATTTCAATGTTGCCATAAAAGGGCAATGTTTGTCATTAATAGAGGGGTTAGTTAGTTAACACACATCAATTTAACCACATGAAACATAAAAAATGTAAAGCTCAATTAGGGAGCTAAGAGAAAATCAGATTTCAGAGATGTTGTAAACTAATGTTCAAGTTTAATGCTCAGTCACTGCGGAAATTGAAACATACTTTAACTTTTGTTTCGTCAATACAATTTTCTCCTATTTTGAGATTCATGAGTGGAAATATAAACGACAGTGTGTCATTCTGGATTAATTTCCTACCAGTACGTTACGCCTTTGAAACTGGAATTGAGTCCTGCTGGACTGAATGTTACTTTCCACTGAGACAGTTACACATTGTATACACCGAATGCCAGCTTGATTCTTTCCATCTCAGATATTTAAAAACTGCAAAAATATGTAAAAGAAATCGAAAATAAAATTAATCTGATAAAGAAAAGGAAATTTAGAAATTAGAACTTTCAATGTAACTTTAAAACCTTGTTTCCTGCGTATGTATTCCTGTTAATGGCACTATAAAGCAAAGCTGGTGACACTGGAAAAGAAATCCAGGCCTTCCAGTCTGTTTATATCAACTTTAAGAGGTCTGGACTTGTTATTAGGAACCTATTACTGCTCTGCCTATTTAAGAAGATTTTAAATGTGAAATTTGTTTTCCATGGAGTTATAGTAGGGATTAATTTATAATATTAGTTTACTTTTTTGGCCATAAACAAGCTGTATACTGGAAGTTAAAAGCCCATGACTTTGTGAAAACACCAGAGAGAATGACATTTATGTATTCAAAAATCAGAACTCAGAAGAAAGGGTTTCTTTTAAACAGTCAAGATCGCTGTATTTTACACTAAATGCATAACTAATGTGCCACAGTTTATCAGTTCATCAAGTTTGTATTCTAGTCGTATACAAGTCCTTGCACTGAGAAAATGCGTGGGCTTCTGCTTATATTAACCAGCGATTCTACTACCACACTTTCACAAGATTTCACCCAAGAGCATTGAAATTAGTGAGTCTTTCTATTGACTTGCTGGGGTTTGGATCAGGCACATACAGCACTTTGGTGTGAAGTTAGCACTTCACCAGATGAGAGAAATGTAACAGCTCTTGTTTTTCTGAAGACCCAGTCTTCAGTCTGCTCTGAAAATTACGAGGGTAAGAATCATTTTCATGTAAGGCATGCAAAATCTTCACTGTTTTTTCTCTTCTCTTCCCTTTTATGTAGCTACTCTTACCATTTTAAATGTTGCTGGTTGAGAGATGGATTTATCATTCTCATCACTCCTCGGTTGTGATTTATTTGCCATGGCATAAGAGACTCCCCCTGAGAAATATTGCAGAGTCGTGAGTAGAAGCAATCTTGCAAGGGGTTAATGCTGTAATCTTTTTCTAGCCTGTTTATAATCCCAACAGTAGTCCAGTAACAGAGGAGGGTGGATCTAAAAAAGTGCCGGAGGGGCTGTGTGTGCGTGTGGCTGTGCGTGCATACGTGTGAGCCTGGATGTGCACGCATGCTTCGCTTTCCTGAACTGCCTGTGTGCTCCTGGAACAGACCTTGTTCAGCCTGAGCAGGACTCCCTATGCCAGGTGCTCCTGACAGAGGCTTGGAAGAGCTTCCTTGCACAGCTGCCTCCCTTGTATTCCTCCTGAAGATTTCATTCAGCAATGTATTTGTTTACTGAAAGAATGGGCAGATAGTTAGAATCCCACCCTCTTCTTCATTGAAGTTAACCTGTGGATACTGAAGAATGGAAATAGTTGATGCTAGCTTCCTAGGGAACGATACCAATATTACTGCTTTCCTGTGCAACATCATCTTAGAAAATGGCACTTTTTTCTGTGTGGATGATCCACCTTTTCCTTCTAAAGGTATGTAGAGAAAAAATTATTTTTTCTTGGCAGTTTTAGTTCTAACTGGAAGTAGATATACTATCAAAAGAGACAGCTACACAAGGGTTTTTTTTTTTTCTGGGAGGGACTACAATATCAAAAGATTGCTGATGTTAGGATGGGAAACAGGCAGGAAAGAATTCAGTATGTGCTGGTTTTCCAGGTTAAAAATGCAGCTAGAACAAAATTGGGATATAATGGAAATCTAAAACAGTAGCACTATTGGGCACAAAATGTGAACACCTCTGCTAAGGACTTGGAGAAACATGATTTTTACTCTTCGAGTGACTCAATAACAATGGAGTTATCTGATCTTGTACTGTGTATGAAAGTGATTAGATATGAAATTACAGCATCCCAAGGCTGCCAAAAAGTCCATATATTAAAATATTTTTGATTTATATGTTGTTCTTACTTTTGCATAAAGGAGGAACTCCTCTGGTGAGCAAGCGGTGCACACTAAGTGTTGTGAGCAGAACACACTTGTAAGAAGCTTTATTTGGCTGTCCAAGTACATCGTACTGCATGGTCTGTATTGTAATGTTATGCAATTCAGGTAGATCAGAATAAGTTTAAGGATTTCAGAACTCGACTGATTTTGCATTGGTGTAAAGACATAAACCTCAGTAAAACTGAATACAGAAGTTTTTTGCCTTTTGATTAAAGGATGAAACATATAATGCTAGTCCATGAGCCGCATACAGCATAACTGATTTTTCCTTGTGACAATTTTCAGATTTGCATCAGATAATTCGAATCCTGCTGTATTGTTTGATATTTCTGCTCAGCATTTTGGGGAATACGCTTGTAATTACAGTGCTGATAAGGAACAAGCGGATGAGAACAGTCACCAACACGTTTCTGCTGTCACTAGCAGTCAGTGACCTGATGCTTTGCCTTTTCTGCATGCCATTCACCCTCATTCCCAACCTGCTGAAAGATTTCATTTTTGGTAGCGCTGTTTGCAAAACTGCCACTTATTTCATGGGTAAGTCCTGGAAGTTTATACTTGTTTTGAAGACTGACTAACGAGATAGATGAGAAAGCCATTAAAGACCAGAAAAAAGCTGATTGTCTCCCTCTGCCATTGAACAGTTACCAAAATCACAAAGGAACAACTTTGTAGTGCAAGTCTTCATGGTTCTGGTTTCCTTGGTCTGATACAGCAAAACACAAAGACACCCACTTTATTTTAATGATATATAGAAGTGTTTTGCTGGATCAGGTCAAGTGAGAAGTATGTTGCATGATCCAGCTTTAGTGAGGAACCCAGAACATGTGCTTTCTTACCTGCCACTGATAGAGTTATTAGCAATGTTCAGATCACCCATCAGAAAAGACAGGGTTGCACAGTCCTCACTAAGGACGGATCTTGTCCACAGATTTTTGATAGCAATAATACATTAAAAAAATACATGAAAAAAATAGGGCAAAGCAGGTGTCATCTGCAGAGCTGGAAGTTAGAGTAAGCACTCTTTGAGAACAGACCAGGTGTGACCAGAGCTCACCAGAAGACCACCAAATACAGACAGATGTTTTAGAGGCTGACTTTAAGAAGCATCATTGTATATCCTTTGCCATACCTTCTTTGATTGTGGAGCCAGGAGTTTCCAAACACGTGGATTATGTATGTTGATGTAAATGAATTTGTCTTGCTTCCAATACTTCCTGTGTGTTTGCTTGCTTCTTAACAAAAAAACCAAAACAAAACAAAACAAAAACAAACAACCAACCAAACGAGTTGAACATTACATTACATAAAGTTTTTCCTACCTTGGGAGACCCTCTGTTAATCACAGAAACCTTAGGTTCCCTTTCAACCCCTGCCCTTGAGAACTTTGATGTAATGTGAAAGTACACACCCCAGGTGTGGGAATGGGAAATCAACATCTTTTTGTAGATAAAACCAATGAAACTAAAGGCCATGTTTAAACAATTATAATGAATTGCTGCCATAAAAACCATAAAACACTACTAAAGTGTTGTCATCTTCCTCTTATTTCACACTGTGTAAATGAATTTATTTAAAAAATCCATTTACATATTTTTGAACATTGTTTGTCATTATGAAGGTATTTTATTATAAAAGTCAGAATGTAGATATTTCCCATTAGCAGGTTAATGGGCTTCAACTGACAAACAGACACCAACATCCATTGCATCACCTTTGCTCAATTTTTCTTTTTAAGATGGAGGAAGACATTTTAAATTACAGAAGAATTGTGTAAAGCAAACTGTAAAGACATCGGCATTTTGTATTTTGACCCACACTAGAACATTCAGAAAGATGATTAAATGAAAGCTCATTCACTCAAAAAAAATTTGTGACAGTTAAGAAGAAACATTTATAAACTCGCAGTGATAAGCTGGGGCGCCTCACTGACAGAAATACAGACTACTGTTCTATTTTAGAATATCTGAACAGGAGACATTAAGGGAACTTTAAGGACAAAGATTCTGCTCCATGACTTAATTTCTTCTGCTTTGCAACTCCATTAGCACCTAATTTTAAAAGCAATAATGTATTTAACTCTCTTGAATAAGAAAAGCCAGATCACCAGTCAAGGAGGACACTTAAAAAAATTAAAACTCTAGAAGAGGGACTACGAACTTTTATATTAAAATAGCAATTAACAGCATAATCCCACTGATTTCAAATGCTTGTTTGAATTTCAGTGCAATTAGTGGAGTGGATAAAGCAAAGCAGTAGCAAAGAAAAGAACTAGGAGGAAAAGTGTCTTCTTTCCCTGTTATCAGAGTTTCATGGTTTGACAATATGAATCTTTTCTCTTGGTTTTCTGGAGTTAAAGAAGTGCAGAGCAGCAATATCAGTCTGAAGACCCAGACCCATTACCTACACATTCTTAACTGACTTGATCAGTATATTTATGAATATTTCAGCTTCTAAATAGTTGGCTATATTTTTAATTGTCTATGTGCATACAGAAAGTTAGCAAGGCTATTTGAAAATAACATGAACCTTTGAAATAAGAAAATAACCTTTTTCTTTATTTTACGTATAGGTGTCTCTGTAAGCGTATCTACATTCAACCTGGTTGCCATATCTCTGGAGAGATACAGTGCCATTTGCAAACCTCTGCAGTCCAGGGTCTGGCAAACAAAATCTCATGCCTTGAAAGTGATTGCTGCTACCTGGTGTGTGTCCTTTACTATCATGTCGCCGTACCCAATTTACAGCAAACTGGTACCTTTTACCAAGTATAACAACACCACGGCAAACATGTGTCGGCTCCTTTGGCCCAGTGATGCCATCCAGCAGTCTTGGTGAGACATAACTGACTGTTAGCAAATGCAAAATTATCTGGTGGAAAACAGGATTTCATGGTGGCATTAAGTCTATTGAAAATCAAGTATTAACCTTCAGCAAACATTTACACTTCTCTCACGCTTATTTAAGTAGTTTTTAAAAAATCACATTTTTAAGCTGCTTACATTTTGACACTTGTATGACTTTTCCCTTGTCATAGGAATGATACCCAACATGACAATGATTCTCACACTATGGTCTGCTAAGCCCCTACTGTCACTGTAAAGAAAGCATCTGTCACTCTTCAAATAGGAATTCTGCCTTCACTCATTTATACATAAACTTAAATATTCTCAGAGAAATCCTTGATTAGTCCTTGAGAAACGCGGACACATACAAACACCCCTCTGTGTGCTGCCTTTCCTGTTAATTTGTTTGACTGAAGGTCCTCTGAAACAAAGAAGTAGAAAATGAGAACTTAGAGAGGTTGCAAATGCCCTTCTGGAGAACTGAACCCTTTTGATCACTTGGAGTATACATACAGGCAGAGAGATGAGGGGAGAGATAGTGCTCCAAGTCCTACACACCCAAGCAGAGTAAGTAAATAGTAGCACTAGCAAGCAGCAATATTACTTAGACGTTATGTCCTTGCATGGTGACTAAATGCTTTTACTGGCACTGAGAAGATCTAAGGTTTTTTTGGATACAGAAGGTCAGCTGGAACTGGGAACAAGATTAAAGTGTGCTCCGCTTCAGTATGGTGTAGCCCCAAACATAGTAGAATTGTATTAATGCTCCCAAGCAGTGTCAGGTGCTTGGCAGTATGAGTACAGGCGAGGAGGGAGGGTGTAGGGTGAAATTCTCTTCTTCATGGTGTCAGTGCAGCTTCCCAGGTGTGTCAGTGAGTTTGTACCAAAGTCCCAGGGAGCAGAAGCAGCATAGGCTCATGAATGCATTTAAAATAAATTATTTCCCCAACTTGTAATCACACTAGAGAAGCTGCCCAGAAGAGTAACAGATGTGCAACCAAGTGAGAGCAAAGGGGTTGCCAGCCCTGGGACCCTTCCGTGGGGACTGCATAGCCCCAGGGGTGACAGCCCAGGTCATGGATGCTCTGTCCCTGCCCACATGCAGTACAACCCTGGGCAAGTCAGACCCCAGGGAAGTGGTGACTGCCAGATCCAGGGGCTCCTTTGAGAATCAGTAGCTCCTCATTTGGCTTCTGCAAGGCAATTTTTAGATCATCTGAAGCTACAGGGCATCTGACACTCACCTGCTTACAAGAGGGAGCCCCACTGGTGGGCAGAGAGACCTTCTGCCCCCTCTACCCACTACAGCAGTGCCCATCTCCTCTGGGCCCACAGAGATGGGGTGACAGATATTCTGTGTCACAACGGTCTTGTTCCTACAGTACTTTTCTGGGGGAAGGAGTAGAAGAGGTGGCAAGCTTCTGATTTCAAGAGCTGTCAAAATGATGCTTTATATTGGCATGAAAAAAATTCAGAAAAAAAATTGAAATCCTGTCCCCCCAAATACTTCCCTGGAGAAAAAAGCGTTTTTCTGGGTTTGTGCTATTCGCTGGTCTCAGTTTGTCTTTTGATTCTTTAGGTACACTTTCCTGCTACTCATACTCTTTCTTATACCTGGGATTATAATGATGATTGCATATGGCCTAATTTCTTTGGAACTCTATAGAGGAATAAAATTTGATGCCAGTCAGAGAAAATCTTCACAAGGTAATAATACATTTAGGCTTCTGGTTTTTTGGTTTTTTTTTAATGTTGAAGATACAAGCAGTGACCTTGGCTGCTAAAATGAAAATTTTCTATTTGAAAAAAATAGCACTATGGTCACTTATGGTTGTGAACCTGCCAGATGCATTTGTTAATTGAAATTATTCCATTATTCACTAGCAAATAATTCCTCACCTATGACTTTTTCACAAAGACTCTGGGCAGGATACACTAAATTTCTAATTTGCTTATTATAGAAATATGAAGATTATTTTTCTGGCCATGGATGAGGACCATTTCTGTCAATAAATATCACAATAAAATGGTCAAATTAAAACAGAAGCATACAATTTTGAAAGCTATCTTAAGTGGAACCTTGAGCAAACAGTGTCCTTACATCTTCTGCATGAATTTGTATACAGTTGAGAAATGGGAATATTGGGAGATAGCAGACAGAGAACAACTGATACACGACTGAGTCAGAAGCAGTCCAGAGTTTTCTTTGCAGCAGTTTTTAAGCCACGAATTATGTTCTTTAGCTAGACTTAGACTCCATGCTTCGTTTTTATTCTGGATCACTGTTCAAAGATATTGTGCCAACTCTTTAATCACTAATTTATATGTACAGAAATAAAAATAAGTACCAGCAGTTCCAGATATGAGGATGGAGATGGATGCTACCTCACCAAAAACAAAAGAAAAAGGAAAATGCCATTGCAACAGCTCTCGGCTACTAGCCATAGCAAAATAGACAGGGTGAGAAGCAGCAGCTCTTCTGCCAACCTAATGGCCAAGAAACTCGTCATCCGCATGTTGATGGTGATAGTGATTTTGTTTTTCCTCTGCTGGACTCCCATCTTCAGCGTCAACGCCTGGCGCGCCTTTGACACCGCGTCGGCGGACCAGCGTCTCTCAGGGGCTCCTATCTCCTTCATCCACCTGCTGTCCTACACTTCTGCCTGCGTGAACCCCATCATATACTGCTTCATGAACAAGCGTTTCCGCACGGGTTTTCTAGCCACTTTCACCTGCTGTGCAAAGCAACCCCCCCCTGCGATACGGGGAGAGGCTGCTGATGAAGAGGAAGGGAAGACAACAGGGGCTTCGCTCTCCAAATGTTCCTACACACACATGAACGTGTGCGCACCCCCCTGAGCTGCAGCAGAAGAGGCAACGAGTGGCCTACAGAAAGTCAAGTGTTTGTCGTCTGGTCTTGGAAAATGACTGTGGCATCAGGTGAACGTGATTTAGTCCCAAGGTAATGAAACACTTCAGCTGACAGTAAACACAGTGAGAATTTTATGGGAAATGGGTGCAATCACTGTCTGAGCTTTATATCACTTTCCCTTCAAAAGTACAAAGGAGGAAGAGGGCTCTTTGAAGATAAGGGACTTTACAAAAAGCCTTAGAGGATGCTCTGTCATAAATTCTCCTGTAAAAATTAGTGTCCTTTACATCAACAGTTTCATTCAGTTTTTGACTGCAGTTCTGAGTATCTTAAAATTTACAAGATTCTAATAGATTCTCCTCAAACATGAATACATGTATTGCAGCCTTCACTTCAATATCTATGCCTCATAACCAAATTTTTCAGTTACATTTGTAGAATTTTTTCACATTATTCTAGCTGAGCTAATACGTGTTGAGATCATTTTGGTGTCACAGTCAATTAAGAGAAGAATTGTGGGGTGGGCACAATGGACTCATCTATGTGAGAATAATGCCCTAAAATAATTTCATCCTTTTTTTTTTTTTTTTTTTTAAATAAAGTGAAAATAAATATTAGTGACTTTGTGAATGGAGTGCATTCTTCACTGGTGCAATAACCTAAATTAACATAATTTAATGTATTTTTTTTTTTAAATAAATTCCATAGAACAAGCACAAAGAAGTGACTTTCTTCTGTGCAGCTGCAAGCACCCATATGTACAAGTGAAAGTCTCTTAGGTGAGCCTCAAAGGCTCACATGAAAATTCTCACACTGGGAAGCACTTGGGATGAAGGCAAAGAGGTGATTTTACAAAAGATGCAGGACAGAAGCTGTAGGACGATGCCCACAGTAGTCATACATTTCACAAAAACATTCATAGACACTCCTGGCATGGTACTGCCCGTATGCAAATGGAAGCCATGGGCTATAGAAAGGCAGAAAGAGCAGACACAATGAGCAAAGGCTAAAAGACTTTGTCAGAAAACAGAGTTTTTCTAAACTTTGGAATGACTCTTTTCTTACAACTAACTGTATTTCTAAACAAACTCAAGAGAGAAAGAAGCCCAAACCTTTGAATGATGTAGTGTTGGTGTTTTATGGACCAAAGAAGTGTTTTATGGTCTCTTCTCCTGCGCAGAGCACAGGTGAGTGCAGGTGCTCAGGTCATGCCCTTTGCTCTGTGCAGCTCAGCAGAAGTTCTATAGTTTATTTTGTTTTGTGAAAATATCCTCTTGGAGATGCTTCTGTCTTCTAGCTGAATCAATATAATTTAAAAACATTTGCTATTAGATAGAGATTAAATTTGAGTACAGCATGGAATGTAGATGTGGATATTAAATATAAACTCTCACAAGGTTTTTAATCAGGAAAATCTGATCTCTTTACAGAATGACCATAAATTGGAAATACAGTTTGAGTTCCAGGTACTCAGAGTCATGTTGTGCACTCGGTTATTGCTTGGAATGTTTACCCATGTAACTTAGCACACAG
The DNA here is from genome assembly GCF_000691845.1 of Merops nubicus. NCBI lineage: Eukaryota > Metazoa > Chordata > Aves > Coraciiformes > Meropidae > Merops > Merops nubicus. The sequence goes on from NW_008590239.1 coordinate 14,755, forward strand.
CTTGGGCTATTATTTTTTTTTGCATCCAGCTTCTCCACAGACAGGAAATTAAAAAAAAAAAAAATCTAAGCACTATTTATGCACAATCCATAGAAACAATGTTTTGCCTGCCACGTTAATAAAGTAGCACTGTTCCTGGAATGCTGCTGAGACTGCTGACATCGATCTGACCTTTTGCAAATACCCACTAAATTGAATTATGGGATTTAATTAATAACAATGTAATGAAAATCTTACTTCACTTAAGGATGTAGGATGAGACTCTCTACAAACCTGCCCTGCCTGTTGAAACTAAAGAAACAAATGTAGATGCTTTTGAATTTATATGGAACAGGGAGAACAGGAAAAAAAAAAAGTTTCTGAAGTATTTTATACCGTTTGGAAGTCTGGCTTTATTATAGGACATAGCTTAAAAAAATGAAATCACATTTTTATAATATACTGGATGTGAATATTGCTGACTATGCACTGCATAGCAAGACAGCCTACTTCACAGCTCTGTATGCACTTTGAAAGGCAAATCCTTTTTTTAAATACAGATTCTCTGGTACCTTTGAGCCCACGTAGCAGTATGTGCACCATTTTTACTGCTCCCACTGCTTTGGTCCAAGGATAGTGGTTTCAGATGAAAGGCAAAAGCTATTTTCAACAATGCCTTAATCAGATCACTGCCCTCCGTGGCCTCCAGTACCTGTGGCTGAAAGGAGCTGAGTCTCTGATTGATTCCCCACTCATAACTGTCAGGGAGCACAATTTTGAGGTGATGAAGTGAGGGAGGCAGGAGAAGAAGATCGTGGTGGAGTGGTGTTCAGGTGGCTATTAGGGAAAGGTTAGAAATGTACCAGAACAGACAGGTTTCCTCTGTTTAAGGCTCCTCTGTGCATGTGTCACTCTTCCCCTCCATCACCCACTACCTTTTTAAAACAACGCGTTACCTCTTTGACCAAGCTTCCAAAGTCATAAGCCTTAAGCCAAATTCCAGCAAGGAGTAGGAATTAAGTTTTTAAAATGCAATATTGCAATCCAGTCATTTTGTCTTCTTCTCTGGTCTCATAACAGTAAATTTCAGCCTTTCTGCAAGTTGTATGCATCTTAATGCCATTTTCTTTGATCTGTGCATTGCTGAAGTCATGCCTGGCTCCAAATGTTGCCCTTTTGTTGCTAAAGAGGCATGGAATCCTCCAAGAAGCTTTAATTCAGATACTGCTGTTAGTGGGAATGTATCTTGAACAACAAATATGGTTGAATAAATGTATCAAGATAAAAAAGCCCATGAAGTCTTCTTATTTTAACATTAGTTTATAGGGGCTTCAGAGAGAAATCTTACCCTAAAGCTCCACTTCTACAATGGCAGTACTTAAGGGCAAACTGTGTCCCAGAGGTAGCAGATAAATGGTGGATCAATTAATTTCAGGTCTATGCTGCTGTGCTGGCTTTGGCTAGGGTAGAGTTAATCTTCTGCATAGTGCTGCTATGTGGCTATGTTTTGGATTTGTGCTGGAAACTGTGGATAACACAGGGATGTTTTTGCTCTTGCTGAGTAGTGCTTACAGAGTCAATGCCTTTTCTGCTCCTCACACCAGCCCACCAGCGAGTAGGCTGGAGGTGTGCAAGAAGTTAGGAGGGGACAGAGCTGACCCAAACTGACCAAAGGGATATTGCATACCACATGATGTCATGCTCAGCATATAAAGCTGAGGGAAGGAGGAAGCGGGGGACATTTGGAGTGATGGTGTTTATCTTCCCAAATACTTGTAATGGATCCCTGCTGTCCTGGAGATGCCTGCCAATGGGAAGTGGTGAATTAATTCCTTATTTTGCTTTGCTTGTGCATGTGGCTTTTGCTTTGCCTAATAAATGATCTTTATCTCAGCCCACGAGTTTTCTCACTTTTACTCTTCTGATGCTCTCCCCCTTCCCACCAGGGGGGAGTGAGTGAGTGACTGTGTGGGGCTTAGTTGCTGGCTGGGGTTAAACCACAACAAATGCCCAAGACTCTCTGAAGTCTCCTTACCCTTTCTCCCCTGACTTCTGGTGTTTTGTTTTTTTTTCCCCCTCCCTTCATCTTTCTTTTATCTTTTTCAGCTGTATGTCACCGTCTTTTTTCTTCTGTACCTTTCCCAGCCTCTAGGTTACTTTCTCCCCACAAACAATTACTAGATTTTTTATCCTCTTTGACAGGTTTATTTTCCTTTCCAGATTTACTCTCCCAGAAAGCACTCTCATCTTCATTTCCGACTACCATCTCTGGTTGACAGAATCCCAAAACACATTGCTCCAAGCAATACATCCTGTCCACAACGCAACAGTTCTGCAATCACCTCTTACAACCCTACGTCTGAGTTCACACCTCTTGAACACCAGCTCCTGGCATGCCCAAACAAGCAGTATTTATTTGTTCATAACACAAACCTATAGCACTAAATAACATCCGAGTCCTGCTTTGCTACTTCTTGTCATTACTACTTGCAACTTCTATTATTAGGGTGCACTTCAAGATGTATGTCTGGAATACTGCTAAATACAGCACTGCGGGGGGTGGGGCAGGAGGGTGTTAAATTAAGGATATATTTCACCGTTGCCAAGGTAAAATATACGTGCTCTGAATGAAAAGCAGCATCTGGATTTGGAACTACAGCCCAACCCCCCTTAAACAAGTCGTGGTCTCTTTATGCTGCTGTCAAGCCCTTCTAGGCAAGGTGGTGAGGCTCTCCAGGGTCCTGCCTGCTCCTCCATCCTCTCCTGTCTCTGCGCCTGGGGATGGTGCAACCCGTGTTTGTGGGCTGTTGCTCGTCACAACACTTTTCTGTCTTGGAATAGATGATTTCAAGAACAGACAATACTGAAATAGTACAGTACAGAAATATTGAAGCCAAAGCACAAGCAAATAAACACTCACACGGTTCCTAACTGCATTTAGAAGGATTTCCTTTAAAAGCAGGTTCTTGCTCAAACCACATGCACAACCATTCTAGGGCAGAAGGCTAATGTGAAGACAGCTGCCTGTTGTGGGACCTGACCAATAGAGGCTGCCAGGAAAATCTGGATGAACAATTGTGTAGCACAGGGCATAACACTGCTAGTGTTTCTGAATCCAAGCTGATCTATAGTTTGATATATTCACACTACACACAGACCAGGATATGGTAGGCATTTATGACTGTAGTCAAACCATTTTGTAATCTTACAGTTACAGTGGTGAATGCAGCTTTTTCAAATTAATTTTCCTCATGAAGCATTAATCTTGGAAGCATTCATTTAGGTGCTGAGAGGATTTTTATAGCTACTCATCTCCTTTATTGTCTCAGATAACCATTTTTCCACAGCTAATGTTTTTTTTTGACAAATCAAGATACACAAATTAAGAGTGTCTTCAGATTCAAGGACTGTACCTACTGCCTCTTTAATTTCTCAGGGCTTTGGTAAACATGCCTCTTTTTTCATTCAGTCTAAACTAAATGGATGTTGAGGTAAACTTAGGGTTCCTAGTGGCAAAAGATGCCTATTCTCAATAGGAAAGTGAAGAAAGATAAAACTTAATGGCTTTGGGTAAGGATTATATGAAAGGAGAGCCTGTAGTCTTTTTATTACAGTGTCAGAGATGGGGTGGTAGAGAGTATAACAATGAGCTGGGATTTTGGGGGTTGGGGTTTTGGGGTTCTTTTTTACAAAATATCTTTTTCTTCCATCTGAAATGACATAGACCAACCAAATCATACTTCACTCAGGTGTGCATGTAGGTCATCAGTTTGATCACTCTCTGACCACGGTTTTCCTATCCATTTTTCTATATGCATTATTCGTTTCTGTTAAACAGCTCCAGCTTTTTATGCACAATCCAACTCTGGCTTTTCTCTCAAGAGTTACATCCACATCATAGTAATGTGTGCCTTAAAGATGCCAGAATTTCTGTCCACATGGTTTATAAAAAAACCCAACACATTTCTAGCATTACCTTTTTAGTTTTTCCTCCTGCAATGCTTGTTAGGCTGCCTTGGGTACCTGCCAAAGAAAAAAATGCAAAGGAAATGTTCATAAAATGTAAAGCTCCTATTTTGCTTGCCTAATGGCAAACATCCCTGCTAGGAGTTATTTGTCTGCATCTCTAGAGATAATTATGGCATTAATAGTTTTCTTTGGCTTCCGCTCCCAGTTGTATCCAAAAATCACTAATTATGAGGCAGTGAAATGTCAGTTGTCCACTGTGCTGTGAGATGAGAACAAAACATCTTCATTAACATCAGCAGGTAGCAAGCATCAAGTAGGAATCATCCCCTATGGAGTAAACAGCATTTAATTGATTTCCTGCTATTTTGGCAGTTATTAAAACATTTTAAAATATCTCTTGATAGAATTAAGAAATGCAACTCATATACCAAGTCTGATTTAAAACAGTGGGCAAATCACTGCATAGCTCTTGTGAACATCATACACATGGCCAGTGTTAAAAAACAAGTGTGAAGAACAGTCACAAGTACAGAACCTAACTCTGTAGAAAAGATGAGGGGCTGCACAGGCTCTTGACTTGTCAACAGAGCCATTTTTTTTTTTTTTTTAATGAAATGCACAATGGCTCAAGGCCTCGCTCTGAGAATATTTAGCAGTTGATAAGAGGCCTCTTTCATGACCAAGTGAAGAATGATACACAGAAGTGAAACCACAGGGACAATCACAATAAACAGATGACAATACCAAGAGAGAACTGGTCAGCCAGCTGGGAATGCTGTGTTGACTCTTACAAACCTGCTGTGGGCCTTCTAACACCTGAGATTCAGGGTTTCATAGTTAAACTGAAGAGAGATGTGGAGTAACCAGAGCTGCTTCCTTGCACTGGAACTGGCTCAAAACTCAGTCCACATTTCTGTGGTGGCATCTGGCAGTGCTGCTGTGACTGGCTGTTACTGCAAAGGAATATAAGGACAGTAAGGACATTCACAACGTACGGTCTTTCGAGTGGCTTCCCAAACGATGGTCCTGGCACAGTCCATGTGCAAGCAGGAAAAATAACACAAGTTATAGCACCGAAACTAATTCATTCTATCAGAGATGGTGCAGCTGCAACTTCTGCTGGAAACCCAAAGTCACATCCTTTCCAGCTTCCCAGGGTGCTACGACTAATTTACTGCACCTCCGATCATCGGATGGGGAAGGACAGAGGTCATTGCAGGATGAGGAGGCTGCCATGTCTCAAAGACAAAGAGCTTTTTATTTGCAGTCCAGATGTGGTCAGTGTTCAACCACGTTACAAGAAAATCAATAGCGAGTACAGCAAATTTTCAGATAGAAGACGAGTTCTCACAGTGGATTTTGAACAAAAATAACGTTCTGCTAATATCAAAGTCCTCGCTTCACTAGGACTGCAGGTCTCGTCAAAGGATCCACAAAATATATTTCTCTGCCTTTGTGTTTATTAAAATAGGAAACCTGTTTAAATAGCGTCAGCTGACTGGAGCAAAACAATATAGTCCGGGAGAGACTGTCAGCATAGCTGTGTGTTCCTTGCTATTTATCAAGTACTTTTTTTTCCCTTTTGTATTTATTTCCTTCCTTTTTACAGGTAGTGAAACGTAAAAGGTGGTAGAAATTCAAAGAACGTTTATTGAAAGGCAGGGTTTCCCCAAGACATCGAACGTGTATTAACATCCAACATGACTCCTCCACTACACTCATTTGTCAAATATCTATTAAAACCAGGATAGACTTTCTTTGCTACACACTGAAGCCAAGACTGACAAGCCTCCAATTATGGAGCCTTTATAGAGAGCGAGAAGAAGAGAGAGAAGAAGTTGCTGGTGTGCAGCTTTGTCCTATACTGCTTTTGTGAGATTTTTAAGAAATTAATGACACTGGTAGAAGACTAAATATTTAGAAAGAAGGTAACTAAAGACAAAGCTGAATCCAATGCACTTGCAGGTGGAAATGTGGTTCTGCAGAGCCCAAGCACATGGATGGGAGACAAACATAAGGGAAGATTTCAGCCTTGGATGTAAAAAAATATAATCAGGATGAAATGATAAAGCAATCTGATCTGTGGAGAGAGAAAACCATTGCAAACACTTTCTGGTTTTGGATTGTCAAGAACAACTTGAGAGCAAGAGAAAAGGTAGCTGTGCCCTGTACATGTAGGCCACTCATGGGGGGCAGACAAAAATTTCCCTAGGCAGGAAGATAGGAAGAAAAATCAAACTTCATTTTGGGTGTAAAAGCACTCATTTTAGGAAAAGTTGAGTGTGGAGATTTGAAAAAGAAAACAACTAATCTGGAATGAATTTCCTTTCTACAGGCTTTGCATAGCGTATTGCTGCTGAAGGGATTCTGACAGCAGGACACACCAGGCAAGAGGAGCTGGGGGTCTCTGCAGCATGCCCCAAGCAGAGACACCTGATGGAGAAGTGCTCTCGGGGCTGCAGAGAGCCTGCTGTGTACAAAGCACTGCTAGCAAGCAGAGAGTGCTGGATTGCACTTCTACAAGGCACATCTCACCTGAGGAGTTTACACTACATGCTGCCACAATATTGTTATGTTCTAGTCTAGCTGACAGGTTAAGACAATCTAATAGAAGGTTCCTCTGTCCCCAAAGCCTAATACCTCAGAACACTGTTCATCCATGGGACCTCCTGAGTCCCTCCACATCTTGACCACTAGCCAACACAGACCTCATCTCTATAGGGAGCTAGGAAGTGAGAAAGGTTTCAGAAACCCTAAAAACCAGCTGCAGTGATGTAAGTAGAAAAATAAGTATCTAAACAAGTAAGGGATGCTTAAAAAAAGAACCCAAACACCTCCATACCAATTCCCTACTCCCTTTGCCCCAAAACTGTGGTGCTTGCATGTAATAGTTACCAGTAACTGAAACAGTCTGCTCTTCACTAGCATTCTGCAAATGAAATAAAAAAGAGTGGTACTCTCTGCTAGGGACACAGATATTGCCCCACATCCAGCTAACTTTTGGGAAAGCTTTTTTTTCACCCAGAGCCTCTGTGCCCTCGTTCTGATTACTGAACACAGCAGTCATTTATGCATCTCAGTGCTACCAGTTGGCTTTGCTAGGTAATAATTTCCAAATCTATGTGTCTGCTTAGACTACAATGCCTTGTACATTCGATTATTCTCCTAACTCTGTCAAGAACAGCATGTTTCTAAATTATATAAATTTACCAAAATGCAATTTTATAACTGCTTCATGTTGTGTCTGTGTTTCCCCAAATTTAGTTTGAATAATGTTTTCTCATCTACCACATGAAAAAAACTGAAGAACCTTGATATTATTTCCATATGCCTGTGGGCTCAAATGCAGCCATCTGTGCAACTTCAGGCTCTGCTTCTGAGCCAAGAATTGTTATTTACTTACATTTGTCCTTGGTCCTCTCTGGGGGAACATATTTGTGCAAGTGCTTTTGAGTACTTTCCTGTGTCTGTGAGACTCGCTCCACCTGTGTGATCAGTTATCACAGATAGCAGTCGGGAGGGCTTTTGAAGAAGGAACACTTGCAAACACCTGCTTTTTACTTACATGATCAAGTAACTTTTTATCCATTTTTTTTTTTTTTTTTTTTTTAATACTGCAAAATTTGATATCTGGCTCAAGTTCCCTTTATTTGGTTTCAGAGCTTTAATATGAACTTTTTTCTTTGATCTCCTGTGACTGATCTCTAATTCCGGCAACTCTCCTTTTCCATGTGGAGCTTGTCAGATGTAATGCTCTCAACATACAGGTCATCAACAAAACTATTGTTTTGTATCCAGAAAATTAAGAAAGTGTGAAGAAAGATGTGATGACTAATCTGCCTCTTACGGAGTGGCCTGTAAGGGGAGACACATACTTTCTAGATTTCACTCTTTGAAATACATTGCGAGGACTGACAGCACATATATACATATTGTTAAGGGAGGAGGAGGTTTGGGCAACAAGGCAAGAGTGGATTAAAAGTTTTGGCACCTGGTGAAGCAGAAGCAGCATTTTCAGGCCACTGAATGACTGAACGAGTACACAGAGATTATGTCTGTATCAAAGTAGGAGGAAATTAGTTTAAAATGTGACATTCAAGTGTCTTTTGGCCCGGGTGAGTGGATGAGGTCGTTTACACCTGCAACAGAAGTCTTCAGAAAGGAATAAATCTTGAAAAAAAATGGTCTAAATAAAGGTGAAGAATGCCTCAGGTGCTGATGATAACTTGGAAACCTCCTATACTTCATTAGCTAGTTCTGCTTCAAATCCATGCTGGGGTCAATCCCTTCTAATCCTGTTTGTTCCCAAACAGCAGCTGCTGCAAACAATTTCGGGGCTTACATTTACAGATTCCATTGTCATCAACACGAGTCAGTCTGAGTAAGGATGTCAGAATAAAGTGCAACTTCCCTTTTCTTTGGGTATCCAAGGGAAAATTGTATATTTATTTTCAAGTGTTTTGTTCCTACTGCTCTTCAGTACATCAGGCCAGAATCCTATTCCAGTGTGTTCAGTAGGACTTCTAATGCTGACCCCAAACACCAATTGATGGAGGGATGACCACTGCAGCCAAAAGTCTCCATCAGCCTATTAAGTGCAGGCATCCCCCTCCCTCCCCATTTTTTTTTTAGAGCAGACAGAACAGTTTTAGCATTGTAGCAAGGTGCTGGAGGGTTACAAGAAAACAATTCTTTCACATTCCTAATGATTTGAAAATTTAGCTCAGCCTTTAAGCTGAAATTTCTGCATCTCTTCATTCCAAAGCACATCTGATTACCAGGCTGCCTTGTTTAGATGACTTAGCAAGTAGGAAACCCAGCACATTATTGGCATACTCCTCAACCAAAAAGAGCCAGTGGGGGGGTTCTGGGCAGCAGCTACAGTCTCAAGTCCCATAGCCCCCAGTTTGTCTTATACACAAATCCATTCTTATCCCTTGCATTTTCATTTATCATCTGCTGTGCCCAGATCCTCATCGAGGACCTAAAAACACAGGTGATGGTTCTTCTGCATCCTCAGTTAACATGCATTTCATTTGTGTGTACCAAATCATTTGTAGTTCTCCATCTCAGGGATGTAATTCACTCCTTGAGCTTTACAACTCAACTTCGTCTGGGAAGTTAAATGAAGTGAGAGTTTGTCAGGAGGTTTGCTATTAAACTATCTCATCAAAAACTTTTTGATGGAGATAAGCCAGTCAGGAGTGAACCCTTTTTGGCAGGGAGAAAGCTTCTCTAGTCCAAGATAGAATTTCTGATTTAGGATGAAAGAGAATCAGGTTTTAGTTTTTCCTGTTTCAGAAAAAAGGATTTAAACCTCAGTTTGCTCCATTCCAGGCAAAGCAGACCCACTAAATGGTTACCTTGAAGACAGACTTTACAACCTCTCTGGTCTGGGATTTTATCAATCCCTGTAAACTATTCTTGATAGGGAAAACAGGGAAAAGAGATTATAAATCCCTACAGAAATTACTACTGTACTTCAGTGGGATGCAAGAGAGCTACTCACCTCCAAACTTTGCATCCAAAACAAGTATGTCGACCAGAATTATTTTTTTATCCTTTTCCACTTGAAAAAAAATATTTGTTCTATATGGCCCTGTAAAATCACAGAATCACACAGAATCACAGAATGTTAGGGGTTGGAAGGGACCTCCAGAGATCATTGAGTCAGACATCAAATTAGTTAAGATTAGGTAAATTCAAGATGATTTAACATGCTGGATGACAAACACACCCGAGTTATCCTAGATAACTCGCATATTATTTGATATACAATTTTATATGCAAGATATGTGGATACCTTGTATATTATGTTTTATACCAGAATTCTTGACTGTTTACCAATGACAATTAATGAATTGCTAGAGAACAACAGATTGTAACTCAGTTCTGTTATGAATTCATCTGTTATTTGAGTTTTCTCATTTAGCACTGTTAGATATTAGAATAAAATTACTTTTAAGTTCTGGTCATCAAGGTAACACATTAACTGGTACTTGACAGAGTGGTTTCATTTGTGATCACTCCTCCTGAGCCAACATGACTGTTGGCGCATGGAAAAATCCCCTAACAAACAGAACAGCCTCTTGGCCTATGTGACAAATAACACTCAGACTTCAATGACTGTGTCCATACATGACTCAAAACTCCCATCAGCCCTGAAACTTCCAGCAGTTTAGCTTAAAAACTAGCGCTCACCTTTGCTGTTCCCTCTCTCCTTCTATCTGATGTAATAATTTGGTAGTATTTGTTTAACAACATCTAAACTCATTTTTTCCACCCAAACCTGGGACCTGGACAAATATCCTTTGCATCAAGATATTACCTTATCAGGACTATGAATTTCCTGCATCAAAATAATGAAAACAGTTCAATTTGCATGGCATGTAGGATAACAGAATCATTTAAGGTGGAAAAGATCTTTGAGAACATTGAGTCCAACCACTAACCCAGTACTGCCAGGTGACCAGTAAACCATGTCCCTCAGCATCACATCTCCACATCTTGTTACTGAAAGACTGACCCCCACCTTGCTACAACCTCCTTTCAGACAGTGATAAGGCCTCCTCTGAGCCTCCTTTTTTCTAGGCTAAACTACCCCAGTTCCCTCAGCCACCCCTTATATGACTTGTTCTCTAGACCCTTCACCAGCTTTGTTGCCCATCTCCGGCCACACTCCAACCCGTAAATGTCCTTGTACTGAGGGACCCAAAACTGGACACAGTACTCGAGGGGTGGCTTCACCAGTGCCAAGTCCAGGGGGACAATCACCTCCCTGGTTCTGCTGGCAACACTAAAGCTGACATAGCCAGGATGCTGTTGGCCACCCAGGCACACTGCTGGCTCATATTCAGCTGACTGTCAACTAATACCCCCAGGGCCTTTTTGGCCAGGGAGCTTTCCAGCCACTCCTCCCCAAGCCTGGAGCATTGCCTGGGGTTGTTGTGACCCAAGTGCAGGACCCAGCACTTGGCCTTGTTACACCTCATACAACTGACCTCAGCCCATTGCCCCAGCCTGTCCAGATCCCTCTGCAAAGCCTCCCTACCCTTGAGCAGATCAATGCTCCCACCCGACTTGGTGTCACCTGCAAACCTACCAAGGGTGCCCTTGATCCCCTCACACAGATCATTGATAAAGACATTAAACAGAACTGGCCCCAGTACTGAGCCCTGAGGGACACTGCTTGTGACTGGGCACCAGCTGGAGTTAACTCCATCCACCACAACTCTCTGGGCTCGGCCATCCAGCTGGCTTTTTATCCAGGGAAGTATACACCCACCCAAGCCATGAGCAGCCACTTTCTCCAAGAGAATGCTGTGGGAGATGGTGTCAAAGGCTTTACTAAAGACTACGTAGACAACATTCAGAGTCTCTCCTTCCCCAGTAAAGTGGTCACTTTGCATAAACCCATGCTGGCCAGACCTGATGTCACAGTGCTTTTGCAGGGAACAGCCCATAAGCTGACTGCCATTTAAACGTCATGTTTAAAGGAAAGGAGCTTTTTCATAGGCACATAAATACTGCATTAATGAAAAACGAGATAAACAGCAATACTGCTAGCATTCACTCTAACATGAACGGCTGCAAAGAACTTACTTGTTAAAAACATGATGAATAGTACAGGTGAAAGAAAAGTTATGACTGTAATATAACGTGAAAGTGGTTAAACTTTTCTCAAATCCCGACAGATGAACGGCAAAATTCTATCCATGTTTCCTAACTGTATTCCTGAAGGTATCTGGAAGAACAAGATGCAGAGACTCATATTTTTTAAAAGCTGTGACTGCATGACTTATTTAAATTTTGTCCTTGCTGTGAAGATAAACCCTTGCAGGTAGTAAGCCTAGCTTGTTTCACCACCCTAATGTCCAGTGAGAGGAAATAAACTGGTTTCTAATTTCACACATTTATGTTGGTAGCTGATACCTATTTTTTATACATTTACCTGCAAGCTGGCAGTAAAAAGTTGTGCAAAAGTAAGAGTTTTATCAAAATTTTATCACTTCAAGCTCTGAATTTCAAAGTCTCAGATATAAAGATACCCATATCATAACTTTTAGGATGAAATTGGCTCATGACAGCTCAAAAGTATCCTGCGACAAATACCAAACAACAATAAAAATCACGTTTTTGATTTGAATGAATAGCATAAAATTGTTATTACCTTGAAAAATGAACCACTTGATAGAGAGAGCAGATGTATTTGAAAACTTAAACATTTGCACGTATTCTCCCAGAATAAGGAAAAGAATTTTCCTTATCAGTATTACTTGTAAACTAAATTTTTTCAGACCATTGTTTGATTTGTATGCCTATTAAATCTCTAAGGTAAAATTTTACACAGAACTGATTTAGAAGTCCAGAACTTTCTGAATGTGTGAAACTGGGTAGACAACACAAACATAAGTCTCAGAACTGAGGTACAACATCAAGCGGAGTCTAAAACCCAGACAGCTCTTTAAACCCTGGCATGCTGTAAAAAGCAGCATGGGGCTGCAAAAAGACTGTCAAAACAGACACACATGCCCACACAAAGGTTAATTCACAGCAGGCCCTTCAGAAATATGATTTGCTTGGAATTCCATTCTGAAATTTGTAGTAACTCATCAGTAATCTGCACAGCACTGCAAGAAGACATTTTCTTTTCGGGAAAAAGAAAAACCAAACAACAAAAGACTAAAAAAAAAAAAACTCCAAGAATTTTTTTTAGTTGCCTACTTTGTCAGTGCAAGATTTAACACTTTTTTTTTTTTTAATAAAGATTTTAGAGGTTTTGTACAGCATTCTGCTTTCTATTACTGCAGATTGCCAGACTCTGCCACATCAGCAACTATACTTAATTGCAATGCTTGAGATGACTGTTAAAATAAATCAGGCTGCAGCACCTATAAAATCTGAGCAGGATAAAGGGAGAAAGGGACCACTTACTTTTGTCCCTCAAAAGCAGAAAGAAGATGCTGTGTTAGAAACTGCATTGCCATCAAGAAGCAAGTCTGCAGTTGCCTTGTGTGTATGTTGAGGTACTTTTTTCTCAATCTTGCAAACAAAATTCCACAGAATTATGTTAAGCAGAGTGAAAAATTTAAAATTCTTGCTTTCAAAGGCAAAACACAGAAACATTTTTTGTTAAGACCAAGATATGAATACATTAGAAAATCAGATATACCATTTCCTAAGTTAATGATTTCTTTCACGTTAAAAACTAATAATGCTGCTCAACCTCTCTCACATTTTTTGGGAATTCCCAATTTTTTTTAAGGTAGTTAATTCAATCACCATGAATCCTGTATCTGTCCTTCCCCAATTTCCACAAAGTAAAATTGGTGGCAGTGAGAGAACAGAAATGGAGTTAGAAGCACAACTAATTGAGAACAAAGAGGAAAAATGTACAAGAATAGGAAGAAGACAATTTAAGACATTATAGTCATAGATTACTAGAGACAAAAGGGAGCAACGGAAGCTGACAAGATACAAACCAACCAGTTGTGCCTTTGGAATTTTTGTATGTGTATCTATATGGTCCTGCATAAAACATGTTTATGCATGTAAAGAGATATTTAGAGTTCACACTGAACTAAATTCTGCAACTACATGCACATACAGAAGTATCATTGAAAGTTGTTTTGGGCAGAGACCAAAAAACCAAGTCTGAAGTCACTGCTGTTACATTTGCCACGTATAAGGGACACAGTACTGCAGATGTCAGGATCACATCACATGTCACAGAACAAATATCACGTCCTGATTACCTTTAAACAGATGCACAATCCCATCACAATTACCAAAATCAAGAAGAAACAGTAGAACAACTGTCTCATTAAAAACATAAAAACAAACAAACAAAACCAAACAAACAAAACACCCCAAACAAAAACCAAACAAAACAAACAACCAACCACAAAAAAAACCCAAAACAACAAAACACCAACAAAACCCAAACCAGTCACTGGTCTCAGACCAGAATTAAACTAAGAGATTTTAAGAACTAATTATGTTTGTGACCACTTGGCTGTTACAACAGACAATTTCAAGACAGAAACAACAGAAGCACAGATCTATACATACTAGTTTTTATACAGTTGTTGAAGTTATTCATCAAGCAGAACTATGAAGTCCTTAAAGATTCCTATTACATGGTCTGTAAGGCTGCAGTCTCTGTAACAAAATCCTTCCCTCTGCAAGGAATGTCCACAGGATAGCAATTTATTATAAATTTAAGTATTGGTACAGCAAGGAAAAAATGAACAGTTGCTATTATTTATTTGTATGACAAAAGCCTCAAAGTCAAGTCACTCAGGAGAAGCTCAAGTAGAAAGCAAGACATGGAGGCAAGGCACAGAAGTAGTTCGAATGGCACAAGGTCCCATCTTGTCTGTGAAACATCTGTGGGGATTTGCAGAGGTGGAAATGGACAAATTCCCCAGTGAACAAATCAGCAAAGAGAAAAATGTATTTTAGTTAAAAGCAGAGATTTAAGTTTTTAATGAACATAGATGAGAGGGCAACATGACAGCAAATATAACTGAAAGATTAATAATAACCAAATAATTCCTAAATTCAGATAACTATTCACAGGCACTATTATATGGTTCTAAGATTCACATGCCATCTTCAGATAATGACCAGGTCTGTAGAAACTACCACTCAATGCACCTACGAGCAACTTAAACAACAAAGAGCTAACACAACTTTCTCCCCCTCCCCACAGTACAACAGCAGAAACAGCAGAGAGATGACAGCATGTTAGTGTCAAAAGTTGTAGTTCACCTTACTTAACACTGACACCTTGCTCCTCAATTACACAGCAAAATTTACACATTCTGAGAAAAACTGTAAACTAATTGAGGAGCTAGAAAAGTACGCATGAAAACAAAGGGAATTGAGACTAGAATACCAAGACAATAGCACATGGAAAAGACAACTTTTACCCGTCTTTTTCCGTGCTTGAAGGAGATACAGAACGTGAAACAGGTCAGATTGAGAAGGCTTTATCAGATCTTTTTCAGATAGCAGTTAGCTTGCAGGTTTGTTTCCACAAAGAATCAATACTTCCTCAACTTCTTTCTCTTTAGCATGCATCATTAATGTTGATATCCATTACAAAAATATTTCTAAACAGATATTACAGGCTCTTCATTCTTTTGGCCTCAGGCTAACCCTGTGCTACTGGATATCAGAAACAAGGATCCTTTATGGACACACTAATGGAGCACATACAGTTTTTTTTCTAGCCTTCTCAAAAACATGAAATTCCAATCCAAATAGGGCCCCAAAAGGTAAACTACTTGTCCCCATTCTGTAATTCCAAATGTTCTGAAATGGCATGTATCACGTAATCTTCCAAACAAATCCTTTCCTTACCAAATGATGTCACACCATTCTCCTTTTAATCCTCTCCTCTGGATTTTAACAGGATTTGTTATTAAGATTATATAGCTAATTGCCAAGGTTTGAATGAAGCGATCTTTTTTCTATCTGTAGTTTTTAATCTAAGACCAGCACCATCCCACAGTTTCTTCTAACTAGCTCAACACTGAAGTTTAGCAAATGACTGTTCTCTTTGACAAAACCTCAGATCTAATTTATATTCTGTTCCAGAAGAATCAATTTTTCATTCCAGAAACAGACTACAACAGTCTAAAATTTTGAAATGTAATCTGCCCATCCTGTCCTTGTTTCAAACAGCAGAATCGCTACCAGTGTTTGTTTCTATTTCATGTATCTTAGTAACAACAGCTTTCACCTTTGCAGATGTTTCAATAAAAATCAGTAATGCTTCTTTATACCCAAAAACCTCTCTCTCTTGCTCTTGTCACACCTTAATAAGCAATCCTGGCCCTTTCACAGTCTTATTGATAAACTAGTAGTTCTTGCAGTATTTTAACACCAAACTAGTACTTGTAGGTTTCTGCTGTGTCCACTTGCCACCTCAGAAATTTTTTTGTTCTTGCAGACAAAAGGATTTATAATTTCTAGTTGCTTCTTATGGCCCTACTACAGAAGTCTGCCCAAGCAAGAAATAAACTAGTTTACTAAATTTCTAGCTCTTATAATTAACCAACTGAAAGAGTTATCACAGAGTCTGCAACAAAAGATGAAAATAACTTGGGTATACTAGTTGCAATAATGAAGTTGCTAAAGTTAAACAATTAAACACAGTTCATTTTTTCTTATTTAATAAATAATATAAAAAAGCAAACTTTTTTTTTTTTACATTATTGGAAAAAACAGTTTCTTATCTAACTCCAGCAATAACACAAGCGAAAATGCAAATGGTTTAGATTTGTGGGTGGCCATTCCATGTCCTGTTTCAGTGGAGTGCGGTGTACCGATGACTTCTCCACTCCTGCGGCCGGTCTTCCTTTGTGTTGTTCTGGTTCCATAGGTGACCTCAATGTTCATTTGCAAAAAAAAATAAATCATATTTCTTGGTTAACATTGAAAAAAAATCCGCAAAGATGTGCCAAGTTTCAACACCTGATAAAATCGTAGCTACTTCTGTATCATCATACAGATGTTCAGTTAAATGATGTCTGTCACATCAACAGTAACATGGCATTTTATCTCTAGCCCTGTAGAAGAAAATGACACCCGACAGTATATGCACATACACACACAGAGTACACTTGACAAAAAACACTTATGTGGTTTACATTTCACTTTTATTTAATCCTCAAAACTGCCCATATTGCAGGGTTTTTCTTGATGAAATATGGAACTGAGCAATTAATTCTACAAAATTATGGTAAAAACTTGCTCATTTTTCTACCTTATTGCTAAGAAACTTTTACAGGTGCACAGTTTGTAAAAATAACCCTTTTAAGACTGAATGTATACACATGCTACAGGATTTTTTAAAAAATTACATTAGCATAGCACCTCCAGATGGGGCAAATGCAGTGCCGAGCACAGATAGGTTTACAAAGGTAGAACTGCTCATTTCTTTTACAGCTTCTAAAGGGAAGAAATTGTTCAGTCCTAAAAGGGTTAAGTAGAAACCCTAATATACTTCTTTTTCTAACAAAGCTGCCACTCAATCCCACAGTACAGTGCTTGAAAACAAAGTCAAAAGTCTGGCACAGGAAAGTATACACATTTGTTCAGTACTCATAAACACAGCTGCTTTGGAAAGAAAGTAAATAATATGGTTAATAATTGAAGAGCATCTTAGTTTCAAGATGGACACCTCTATGGAGTCATTTAATCTAGAAGTGGGTAGCTTACTTCCAATACATAACTTGTTTCACTTGGCATTAATATTTTGTACACGGGGAATTCAGCGATTTATGTCTTGACTTCATGTCTTTTCAGGTAACCATTCTGATCTTACAAGTCTGTGCAACGAAAAGTAGTACAGAATACCATTATAAAACACAGTTGTGGGATGCCCTCAGGGCAAATAATTAGGAAAAACATCAGCAGCAGGTTATTAAAGACTTTGCTAGTGTTGAATTCTGAAATGCAGTTCCAAACAAAAGAAAACAAGAAAAGGCGTAGCTAAATTTGAGCACTTAATTTGCTTTTTCTTCCTACAGCTGGAACTATAACAACATTCTGAACACAGACGCAACTTCCATGTATATAGAATTAACAGCAGACTTAACAGCTCGACTTGAACAGTTAAAATAGTTTCATACTGAAACATTCTAAAAGTAGTTTTATCAAATTTTTGAGATATTGTTAATATCATGAAAATTGATTAACAGCTCACAAGGCCAATAAATGGAACAATATCACCCCACAGGAAAAAGTTCAGGAAGATAATACATCTGAACAACTGGACATCTTAACAACAGGAAGGACCTGGAAGACCATTTCTGTACTACAGAATAACTACTGGCAACAATGGAGCCACATGCCCAAGGGAAAAATGGAGTTTAAAATGGTCTTGTAAGCAGAACTTTACAGTCTCTTTTTTTTCACTTGGCTGTAGTGTTGTAGAACAGCGGAAATTCGGCTAAGCCATTAGGTTCTTTACAACTCAAAGAATACTGTATCTATTGGGCAAAATTACTGCACATAAAGAAACTGAATATAAAAAGTATTGCATTTATATGTAAAATTTTTAAAATAATGAGTATAAAAGCATGTGTCAAGTTCGGAAAAGCTATTTTAAATAGTCTTTGAGGGTTAAAAGGCTTGTTGTGATTTGCCTACTGTGTGTATATCATGGTTCGTTCCTGAATACCCTCTATATCCCATAATATGTATCGCTTATTGTAATTCTCAGTGTACTTAGTGATGAAAATCCGTGGCTCTTGAATTAAGCCAAACTGTAAGATACTTCTGTGCTTCTAACAAAAACACTGTGAAATGATTCCTGTCACAACACAAGTAGAATGAAATTTTATAGCACGCACAAAGGTAAACAGACTTGCAAGTAAATGCCAGTAAACAGTTTAGAACAGATAAGGCCACCATGAATTCTGCCCTTGGTCTCTGAAACGGAGAGGAGGCGAGGCAGTCTTCACTAGTGCTAAGAACCAGCATCGTGACTATGTCGTGGGAGTAACTTTTGCAACACAGAGTAGCAAAGATGAAGGCCTGTGGTAGAATACAAGCACGTTTTAGGACAGTGGCACCGATTTTACTGTCAGGACAATACGCTTTATAACCGATTTCTTCGTTTCACGCACACAGGGGAGGACTGAAGCAAACAGAATGGCGCGTCACAGTACACAGGTGTGGTGCAGAGACAACGCTTTACAACGGTGGCGGGTGGGAGCTGCAGCTGGAGAAAGTGGTCAGAAATAACAGCCCTATGAAAATGGTCAACAGAGAAGCTCGTAAGCAATGCACCGTAGGAAGCCACAGGTTCAGATTTACACAGCAGTTGTGACTCTTGCTTCAGGGTATAGAAAAAGCTGAACACACCATAAAATTCGTATTTTGGCTTTTAAGGGGGAAAATCACACTATCGGAACTTGCCCTATGAGCCTATGCCTAGTTCTCTGACTACAGAAGAACTACTGGGGTATCCTTTCAAATACAAATGAAGCAGGCAGGTCTACAAGGAGGGGGGAAAAACATTGCAAAGTCAAAATGAAAAACAAACGCAACGACCAACAAAGTCAAAGTGCAAATGAGCCTTGAATTTATGATGGAGAGAAGACTTGAACGTTGCACAAGCTGTTGGCAGGGAAGGAGAAACCCACAGGAAACAAGGATGGGAGGAGCTGACATCTTCATAGTGCTTTTACGATTTTCTATTCGCCCATTTCTAAGTAATAAAATTTACTTCTAGTTATTATGGTATGGTCACTTCACAATGAAAGCACATTCTCAATACAAGTGTTACACCAAAGTCTGGCCTAATTTACTGAGCAGTATGAAGAAAAACATGCTTGTTGTAATCCTCAAGTGATGAAGGGCATCACCTACCAATCCCATTTGTAGCACATATTTCTCATGGTATTCGAGTTACATGCCAATATGACAGAAGACATGCTGCCAAATGAAGTTATTGGGAACATTCCGCTTTTGAAATAAAACATTTAACTTACACTTAATACAAATTATGTACAAGATTAGAAAAACCTGAACAGATCCTGAAACATTTGCCGATGCAATATGACTGAACAAGGAAGAGGGGGAGTAACCCAATAACAACCCTTCAAAAACACCAACGTATGCCTGTGACATGTACAATCATAAATATGACTGCTTGAGATGCCACTTTAAAAAAAACTCATGTAATGTTAGAACCTCATGAATTATCACTATAAATACATATTTTAAAAAGGAAAACAGAAATAACTATTAACAATGACTGAAAACAGAGCACTAAAGTTAACATACATTGCATGTATTGCAGGCAAGGCAGAGGCATTTTTTAAAGCTTTTGCACAGACTTCATATAATCTTAAAAAAAATATGCTGGCCTTTACAAGGTTCTACTTGCTGAAATAAAAACAATTTCAGTTCATAAAAAGTCACAAGACTTCAGTTTAAAAAAAGGAACAGTTCCAGCCACAGACCAAAAATATATATATTTTTTTAAAACTGGAAGAGTATGGTAATTAGATTATACAAGCATGGTCAGGCTTGGAACCTGAATATACTTCAGAGCAAAAGCTCAGAGGAAAAAAAAAATATAAACTATTTGGTAACAAAAGTGTACTATATGTTGTGATACAAAAAAGGTATGGTGAAAATGTACCTTTTATACTAAAGCTTATACAAGTTCCTTGGTCCATAAAAACTACGTTGTGTTCATGTTTTCTAGTTTGCTCAACGTGTATCCCAGCCACATTTTTTGTTTCTTGCCCATTAAAAAAACAGCTGAAAAATAGATTTTCAATAAAGTTCTTAAGTTTTGGATGTTTTGTTGGTTTTTGTGTTTTGTGGGTTTTTTTTTTTTTTTTTTTTTTTTTTTTTTTTTTTTTTTTTTAATGTGGCTTCTATATTTAAGATCAGCACTTGCAGGTAACAAGGTTCAAATAATATCACCTAAAATGGAAAGGCGTTTTCCCATGAAACCACAAAAATTGTTCAGTTCTCTTGAATGTAGCACTTAAAAGTCAGTTAAGTCCAGACGAACAACAGTAGTTAGGAAACTACAGTTGCTGTGGATGATGTGACATTGGTTGGATTTGTGCTGACGTTTGTGTAACTTCCCTCGCTGTTTGTGTTTGTTTCACTGGAAGCCATGAGGCTCGAGTTGGCTCTGAGGATTGCTCCAGCAGCACTGCAGTGTGGCCGTGGCCCTGGCTCCGGCGTGTACGTGAAGGTAAGGCTGGTGGAGTAAATGATGCCATCGTTACGGACCAAAGTTACTGGAACCTGGACGGGCTGACGGACCCACCTCCAGCCCTCTCGAAATGCAGAAATGTCTGGAACAACACATAGCATGCTCTCTGCGCACCTGAAAAACAGGAGAGTCAACTGAGCATAACAACACTTGAGCTTAAAGAATGGAACAGAACAGAATATTTAAGTTGGAAGGGACCTACAACAATCAAGTCCAACTGCTTGACCACTTCAGGGCTGACCAGAATTTAAAGCATGTTAAGAGCGTTGTCCAAATGCCTCTTAAAACAATGACAGGGTTGTGGCACTGACCACCTCTCTAGGAAGCCTATTCTAGTGTCTGACTACTTTCTTGGTAAATAAATGCTTCCTCAAGTCCAGTCTGAACTTCCTCTAATGCGACTCTGAGCCATTCCCAAGTGTCCTGGCACACAAAACCAGGCAGAAGAGTTCAGCACCTCCTTCTCCAGTTGCCCTCCTCAGGAAGCTGTACAAAGCAACGAGGTCACCCTTCAGCCTCCTTTTCTCCAAGTTACGCAAATCCAGAGTCCTGAGCAGCTTCTCAAAGGACATACCTTCCAGCACTCAACATTTTTCTTAAAGTGAGGCCCAGAACTGAAAACAATATTTGAGGTGAGGCTGCATGTGGTTTGCCCTCTTGGCTGCCATGGCACGCTGCTGACTCACATTGAACTTACTGTGAACCAGCACCTCCAGACCCCTTTCTTCAGGGTAAAAAGTACACACTTGAGTGTGTACACATGAGTATACACTCTTCAAAGCACCCCATAAAATGTAATCATTACCAAAGCAGCAGGAAATAACTGTACCTGTACATGGTTTCAGCTTCCACATCCCCAAACCAGACACGTAAATTTGGAGTGAAGTTCTGTCCTGTAAGTTCCAACATTGCTACATCCCCACCACCATTCAACTGGAAAGGGAATGAATAGAAAAAAAGAAAATCCACAAAAACCATGAATTAATAAAAAGAAACACCCCACTCCAGAAACAAAAAAGACCAGAAAAAAATTCTTCACGTGTACAAAAACTGCAAACAGTGCTGTTTCTGTCAGCTAGATAAAACTGAAACACACCTACATAACTGAACTGTAAAGAGGCAACATATATATAAGATTTTGACAATTAATTTGCTACCATGAAGGATCTTTTAAGTTCTGATAGTGGCCTCTTAGAATAGAACAAGACTTAGAAAACAAAGAATAAAATATATTTCAGAAAATGTTAGGAGAGTTTCAAGTTTTTCCCCAGCAGAATGCTGATGTTCTTAAGGCCTCAGTCCGGCTCCCTTTGATCTATAACTGGGTCTTTGAAGAGCCACAATCAACTTCTAAATAATAAGAAATCCTAAGGATATCACTACCAGAGTATTGTAAGAATTAGAATTTGTAACATACAGACAATAGTAATACGATTCCTGTGATGGACAGGCTTACGTATTCTGAAACGTAGGCAAGAAAAATTATTGCAACATAAAGTATTTATTTATTTATAAAACTAATGAGAACGTTTTCCTACAGTATTCCACAAAGGTAACATGACAGTTAAATCAGTATGACAAAAATAATCTCACATAAGAGAGTTTATTCAAAACAAAGAACCCACAAAACTTACTTGAAGACTTTCTACAACAGGCACAGGTGTCACTGGAGCATGAACCGGTCCCATCCCCTCATAAAATGTGTATTCTGCTTTATCTGTGCTAATGATTGTCCAAGAAGCTCCATCATTAATCATTTCTTTATTTGGTTCTTTTGGGCATGGAGTGGCCTTAGAAAGAAAAAAAGTTTTAAATCTGACCTGTAGACAAGTTTGACAAGTCACAGAGCTAAAAACCAAATCATGGAATCATAGAATGGTTTGGGTTGGAAGGGATCTCCAAAGGCCATCCAGTCCAACCCCCCTGCTATAAGCAGGGACATCTCCAACTAGGTCAAGCTGCTCAAAGCCTCATCAAGCCTGATCTTGAAAGCCTCCAGGGATGGGACCTCTGCTACCTCTCTGGGCAACCTATTCCAGTGATCTATCACCCTCATATTAAAGAACTTTTTCCTAAAATAGTAGTCCCCCTTTAAGTACTTAAAGGCTGCAATAAGGTCTCCCTGGAGCCTTCTCTTCTTCAGGCTGAACAACCCCAACTCTCTCAGCCTGGCCTTGTGGGAGAGATGTTCCAGCTCATTTCTGTGGCCCTGCTCTGGCCTGGCTCCAACAGGTTATTTCTTTCTCGTGCTGAGGACTCCAGAGCTGGACACAGTACCCCAGGTGGGTCTCACCAGAGCAGGCTAGAGGGGGAGAATCACCTCCCTTGACCTGCTGACCACACTTCTTTTGGTGCAGCCCATAGGCTTCTGGGTTGCGAGCGAACTTGTGAGACCACTGTAACTCTCACCTATGACACTGTCGCTTCTCCAGCCTTCTATTTATTATTGAGTTTTATTTTAGTTCAGCTTTCAAAGTTGTAATGTTATTCCATGTAGCCATTGACCAACAAACTATGGCAACTAGAAGTAGCTACTTTAAAACAGATCTTGTTTTATTAATGCAAAGTGACTAAAACAGCTACAGACTGAAGTGAAATACTTTTCATTTGTTAGGATTTACATCTGGCCAAGATTTTTTTTCTTTCTAGAGAGTTCTTCACCACCCACAAATAGATGGAAAACACAAGCTTGTATTTCAGTCTCTGTGGAAAGACATAAGAGAGAAGCTGAAATGACAACTTGCAAATTAGTCAGAAACTTTGTCTCCTTGTAAATACTACTAGATTAGTATACATATGCATATACATTGACAGAAAATACAGACAACTATTTTTTATGGCAACAAAGGCCTCTGAACAAATCCATCATCTAGCAACCAATAAGGAAACTGTGTTTAACTAATCACAGGCACAGAAAAAAAATGACTCAAAAATTCTAATTTCAATACCTTAATTCTCTTTTCTTTCATTACGTTTAAAGAATATCTAGGAATCTAACTATAACCTTCATTCTTCAAAACTGTTAAAACTTCAGTTCACAGGAATTTACCAGTTCAGATGAAAGGAAGTTAAAATCAAAGCTGCATTCTAATGTGAGCTCTTCATTCTGTTATGGTCATGTAAAAAAAGCACTGAACACAGCTTGCCAGGGAAGTGCACAACAATGATAGCAGCTACAGTTGTTCCAAGCTCAAGACTCAACTTGTATTTTTGTTAGAAACATATGGACCTTCTAAGTTACTAGCCCAACTTCAAAAGATGAACTGCTGTACACTACTTCGATGCATGACATTTTTCCTACGGATTTGCTACAGTTCCTGCTGGCATGGACTGATATACTTCAACTCACGACAAATAAAACCATGGATATAAAAAAATGAATGACCCTATACAAGATCCTTGCCTGGTTTCTTCAGATCAGCTAAACCCCTGCCACAAAGTCAAAGGCAAATGCCACAGAATGTGTTCTGGAAGTCCTGCTATGTCAAGAATCATTTCAGGAACACATTACTCCTCCCGTCACAGAAATCCTTGCAAGATTATGATTCCTGTTGTAGAGAAGGATTCCTCATCATTTCCAATTACAGCAGTTTACCTCCAAGCACCTTCCCCTTCTCCTCTTTCCTTTCCTCTTTATAACTAAACTTTCTCAGCAGTTGGCACTGGAACACTATGCTTAATACCTCATTTATGGACTGGCTTCACACAGAGACAGGATAGGAAACAACTGCATAACATTAATGGCTATAGGACAGAATTCCCCAAAAACTGGTGAACACAGCAAGAGGCAAAGGGAATCCAAGAGATACACCTGTGTTTTTAATACAAACACACCACTAACCCCTCCCCAAAAAAAGAACCTCAAGAAAGTTCTATATCAAAGTATACTAAAAAAATGAAATTTCAATGGATTAGAAAATGCTGTGTTGGCTTTTTTTTTTTTTTTAAACAGAAAGCTAAATCAAGTAAAACAAAAAGCAAAAGGTAGAACTTAACAGTCATTCTCCTTTCAAAATGCACAAAAGTCAACATTGGAGTCCCCTCCCCAAGACTGGTGTGGTAATTAGTTTTATTTAATGTCCTCCCTAGTGTGCTGATAAAGTCAAATCTTCAAACTTCTGCATGATCCTGAGTTTTTCAGGTAGTTAAATGATGTTACAACTGCAAAGATTTTAAGTCTAGAAAGACATGAAAATAAACATATAGGGAAAAAAAGTGGTAATTAGCTTCAATAAAAGTCATGTTCCTAAGAAAAATTCTGGAAATGATGCCCATAAAACACTGAACTTGGAACTGGTAGTTCCAGCTCAGGATCTTGGAGTGACTATTGACAGTTTTCTGAAAAAATACAAACCAAACCAACAGAATGTTGGATACCATCAGATAAAACACTGAGAACAAATTATCAGGTATTATTTGGCCAGCCTAAGTCCTTTGTTCACCTAACTGTGGAACACTGTGTGCAGTTCTGGTCTCCCTGTATAATTAAGCCATGATGAAAAAAAAGAGAAGGTACAGAAGGGACAACTAAAAATCACTAAGGAGCTGCTGACCTTACAAGAAAAAATTGAAAAGACTCCAACTCTACAATTTGAAGAGAAGAAATTAAGATGTTGATAGGTGAGGTGAATGCAGAACTGTTGCTAACTAAATCCTGCAAAACTGGAGCTAGGAATCACAACCTATAGTACATTCAAAACAAATACAGCAGAAGTTTACTATACAGAGGACAGAAAACCTCTTGAACTTTCTGCCACAGAATACTGCAGAAAAAGAAATCATCAGTACATTCAAAAGGAATCATACTGATGGACTACATATCTACAAAAGACACAGTCAGGGATCCAGCCTTTAATAACCCTTAATACATGAAGTGTGGATGCTGGCAGAGTACAACTGCACTGAACTGCATAAAGTCACTAGTTCTGTCTCCTTCCTGCAAGCACCTCTCCTGTTCCTGCTGCTAAACACAGATACAGACTATGCTCTGACCCAGAAAGCCATTATTTATATTCTTTCTGTATTCTTAAGAATACATGGACATGTTTGAAGAGGTTTCTAGCTGGTACGTCAGCAACTGAATTAAAAGGTTTTTCAAGGTTCATGATGACCTGCTGACTTCTTACAGTCTCTCTACTTTAAGCCTCTAAGGTCTCTATATCTGGTAATCTCCATTCACTGAAGAAAGACTTGTCACCCTAAAGTAGAGGATTTTTTTTAAGGTGATTTTTGTTTGGTTTTTTTTTAGCAGCCCCAGTCTGTCTAGACTCTTACTATAGGAATAGTGTTCAACAGTAAATGCTTAATAGCAGGCATATGAAAGATGCTACACATCTAGTCCCCTGGTCTCAGCCTTCTAGCACGAAGGAAATAAACAGATAAAATGGGATTTCTCTCCTGCCACTGGTAGAAAGAGCTTATCTTCCATAGTGACATCACTAACCAAAGAGTAGTAACATCCCACATGCATGCTAACAGATTTTATTCAAAACCAGAAGCAGCAGGTACTAAAAATTCAGAACAGTGGATTGTCCTTTTCATTAAAGCCCTACCATGTGGGACATTCAGAACTCTTATCAGATCGGGCTCCATGAATGCTGCAGTAACTGAAGAGTGACAGGATGTCCTGGTAGTCCCACAGGCAACTCCAGGATGTTGAACTAAAGCCAGTTTCTGATCTAAGTTCAGTTACCAGAGAAACAGAAGCTGCTTCTTCATTCAGCCCTTCTGGTAAAGTACTTTGAGGAAGATCAAATAGCAAGGCTGACCCTGAGTTACTGCAATTCCCATTTTATAGCTTCCTCTTCTTGATCAAGGTATATTCTCCTTTACAAGAAAGTATATTGATAGCACATAGCAGAGATATATCTATGGGTAGGACAAATCGATCTGGTCCCTTCTGAGCCACAAGTCATGAATATGTTCCCTGAAATATGAACAAAGCTTCTCATACTCTTTCCATTGTCCCAGTTTGGATTAAAAGTCAATTCGGCTTTTACCAGTCCTTCTTGTCCCTTCCCTTAAATTAGGGAAAATCTTTAAAAAGTTAGTTTCCATCTTTTCTACCTTTACCTTTCTTACCAGAGAAGCCACAACTGGTCCCCTAAGGAAGTCTTGAGTCCTTCCCAAGTGTGGCCATCTTCCTGGAGCACAAAACTATCTATCAGCACTATCTATCAACCCACTCTGCTATTTGAAAATTGCTATAACTAAGTAGGTCTGATCGTGGTCACAGTCTTGTTACTCTGATGGGAATCACCCTGTTGAAAGTCTGCTAAAAGCATGCTAATATAGGTAAGACTAAATTTTGTTCCCATATTGTATAAGCAGTCAGAGCAATTATACATTGTGTCTTTTTTTTTTTTTTTTTTTTTTTTTTTTTCCTCCTTCCTCAGGGGTTCTTTTTTTTTTTTTTTTTTTTTTTTTTTTTTTTTACAGCTCTCCCTAGGGGTTCATTCCTGTTACAGTAACTTGCTGGGGATAATTTTCTCCACCTGCTGGAGAAACAAATACTTGACTAAGACAGTTACATTCTTCACAAATCAAATTTCTGTGGCTTTACAAATTACTGTGGTCAAGTGCCATAGCTGTCTATGTTTATGCTCTTAGCCAAGAACAAGACAATGCAACTCCACTAAGTTCATAACGAAATAAGACTATCATGAACTGGGTCATCTCCTATTTGCAGTAATCCAGAAATGAACACACAAGTGATGCATCTCTACTGGCATATGTCAACACGTTAAGCCACAATATATCACGACTGCATGCAAAACTTCCTCGTGTGTTTCCATTTCTTCCATTGGAGAAAACAGAATTCATTGTCTAGACAGATATGCAAGAAGATTACTGGGACAGAACAACAGATTTGGAAAGGGACAGAAAGTTTGCTGCTTTCCATCCTCCATCTTTTCAAAACAGTATTAAATTCACATTCAAAACAAACTGCAAAATTTTCATTCATACATATTTTGGAAGTATCTGGGAAAACTTCACAACCACGCTTCTTGTCTGTTGATACAGTTTTAAACAACTCACTTGAAACTGGATTATTCTCTCCTGGGAAAGGCACAAATACATTCTCTCAGTGTCTTTAAGGTAAAATGCACATTTATGGAGCTGTGATACTGGATCATCTGCATCCAATAATGCTGTTTGTTTATCTACTTTTCGAATTATCTGTGAATAAAAATTGTACATGTTTAAATTGCACATATATATATTTAGGACAGTTACTGTAGTTCATCACAATGGTGATTACATATGCACTGTTAAAGGAGTGAAAGGTCTTTTTTTTTTTAAATTGCCATGCTTCCTGATTTAATACCAACATTAGATTCATCATTCTCAATGCTTCCGAAACAAGAACACAAGATGGAAGTAGTAGCACACATTACTACAGCTTCAGTGTGCTGCGCACAGATGTTTTCTCTTTTTCGCTATATGAGTGGGGAAAAAACCTTGGAAGTTTCATCAAAACCTACTTTTGTTCAATTTCCTGGTACAAAAGCGCAGCAGGTCATGTGTTAACAAACTACTTCAGAAGCATTCACCACTAGACAGCATCAAGAACATTATGTGGCAGACCAGTTGCTGAACAAGGACAGTTAAAAACAAGGTTTTACTTTAAAGGTATGGAGATGTCCTTAAGTACAATCATAACATTTCTTAACAACAGTTGGTCATTAAATATTACTTAAAGACAACTGCAAAGCACAATTGTTCCTTAAATCTGGCAGTTCAGTGAAAAAAATATCTGCCGACTTAATTTAGAGTTGCCATACTAATTTACTTTTGAAAATTAAAAAAGTTATTCCCTTACAGACGTTGGAAATCTGTAGCTTGGAATTTTAACTCAACTTGTACAAAAATTTAATGAAACATAAGTTGAAGCACCAACCGAAGTGCTTGAAGATTTCTAAGGTAACAGTCAGAAAGCCAACCACAACCTCTTGAGATTTCTAGTGGTAATAAATAATATTAACTATATTAGTTTCAATATTAACTTTTTTCTTCGAAGTTCTTTGCATTAGCTTACAAAATGTCTGCAAGTTCCCTTTCAATCACATCACATGCAATCAACCTTGTAAGGCAGCATGACAAATGTTCCCAGTAGCAAACAAGCCAGGAACTTTTTGTCTGATTTATTTTAATATACTACCTACAAATAAGGTTTCTGGAATCATAAATGACAGTTATTTCCTTTTAGCAATAAGGAAGTATTAACATGAAGTGCACAAATAAAGTGAGATCCTCTTACTGAACTTCATGTCTACTGAAGCAGATCAGTAGTAACCAGGTCTGGATTTTTCTATCAAATATAGTGGGATTTTACTAATTTTTTTTTATTTTTTTTTTTTTTAAGAAAAGATCTGTTTAAATGATCACTTTATACCATTTACTACAAGGAGGCTACCTGCTTTTTTTAGTTAAGTTTGATATTGGGAGAGAATTTCTCATTAAAGACTTAGTGAAACAAGTCTGGGAAGGGGAACAAAATCCTGCCTGCTGGGAAGGTTGGTTTTACACTGGTGCATTCTAAGAACTCTTTCTAGTTAAAACTGGAGTTAGCAAAGCCTTGTATGAAATTCATAATGGGCTGACAAACCACCATTTCACAGAAGTTCTCAAATGAAGCATTATTATCACATATATAAAATTCCACTTAGGCTGACATTAAGGACATAAAACGCGAGAGAAAAAAAAGCTATCATTATCCTTAAGTTTATTTCTGAAAACCATTATTTAATTGCTGGAAATGCAGTAATGTTTTTGGTTCACAAACCTTAACTGGTTATAATCAATTTTGTTTCTAGTGACAAAGGCAAGGGCTGAAATTGTTTCTTTGTAAAAAAGTTATTCCAAAGGCACTTCCAATGTTCCATATTCAAAACAGACAGTATGTCCAATATGCTTTTCCAAGCTGATACTAGTTTAATTATATATCCTTAGAAGTATAGAGAAGTGCTTTTAGATTAAAATCAGTACAGCATTATTAAAGCTGTGCTGAAGTCAACAAACGGAATAGTTCTAGCTGCAAAGACTTTACTCATCTATTTGATATCAATATTTCAAGTATTTTGCTACACTGGGACTTACATTACTGTTTTTAAAAAAAAAAAAAAAAAGACATTTTCTTAAGGACAGCTTGCAGATTAACCTAGTTTGGCAGGTCTGAATTCTGAAAAATTCATTATGCTTATTTTACAAGCTGTTCTTTGCTTACAGAATTAATCTGCAGATAATAAAAACCCCACTTTATTAAAATGAATGCCATTTCCCATATAAAACATGCATTACTGAAAGCAAACATACAAAGCAAAAAACTGTAAACAATGCAAATCTATCTATGCAATTACACTAAGTAGCCATCTACAAATTAATTACAGCATTGGAGAAATTAAACTGTACCAGTCTTGGGAGTGCCATGCCAGTAACTGAGCATACAAGTTTGACAGTCTGCCCATAATGAATGTAGCCATCTCTCACTGTGAATTCTTCTCCTTCTGATTCATCATCATCCACTGCATGAAACAGGAATTTTCACATTATTTGCTTTAATCACTATTTTCCTTGATAGAAGGAACATTTAAAATAACACTGTTACATCAAATACATACTCAGTAACAAATCTGCACATGGAGAATTAATATGGAGGTAAAAAGCAGGACTTTTTTGTGGGGATGGAGGGAGATAAAAAAAATCTATTGCTTCATTTTTACTTACAGAGGTGAATGTAAAATGCTCCCCACTGTTGTGAACTGGCATGGAAATTACCACCTTCTACGTGCAAATATCTGGTGCTAACTGTTTGGGATCGAAGTCTATTAAATAGTGCCACTTTTGTCCCTGACGCAATACATACTGCAAGGAACACACACAGACTTAAGATTACAAAATTGCTTCATTATTACATAGAAAAGTAACAAAAAGTCACAAACACAGTAAAATAAACTGATGAATACTGGTAATCAAGATATAATTCTCAACAGTTCATTAATTTAGAAAATATTTATATTTGTAACAAGACCAAAAATAATCACAAAATTACAAGTGTAGTGGCTGTTCTCCAAAGGCATGCTAGTTCACAGAATTTTGCCACTTAGCCAAATAGGCCAGTGCTTGCCAGCTGAAAACTCTTTCTGTTCATAGCTGTCCGACAACTGCTTATTTAGCTTGCCCTTGTGAAGTACTGAGATAACTTTCAGCAATCATTTGAAGTAAATTTCAAATATGAAGAAAAATTATTCTTACAAATCACAACCAATTGAAAGGAAGACAGACATAACTATGTAAAATTGTAACCATGCAACTTGAAATTTTCTCAGATTTGAACTTACTTATCATTCAAGAGAGAGAAATGCTAAGTCTGCTCCCCTAAAAAATATCAGCAACTAGCATTCTGCCATCAAAATGGACATGTTTCTTCTACTTGGTTCATATTTACTATCGAAGAATGCTTGGTTCATATTCACTGTCCATCAAAACTATCTGTCTGAATACAAAGTCAACAGTGCATACTCTGAGCCCACGGGCGTGAACTGCACAGCAACAGATTGCCTTTAGTCATGTGGCAA
The DNA here is from genome assembly GCF_000691845.1 of Merops nubicus. Lineage (NCBI taxonomy): Eukaryota > Metazoa > Chordata > Aves > Coraciiformes > Meropidae > Merops > Merops nubicus. The sequence continues at coordinate 46,036 of NW_008590239.1, forward strand.
GCTAGCGGCCCCGAGATCCACATTCCATAGGTGAATGGGTTCCAGCCCAACACAGATGGAAGAGCCCTTTAAAGCACTAGTGAAGAGAGAGAGAAAAACAAAAAAAAAAGGGTATCTCTTGAGGTGCTTCAGTTTTTTGCAGACAAAAACTTTGGAGGAAAAGCAAAAATGCTCCCAATTATACATTAGCACCAGAGATACCTTTAGCTGAAAAACATGGTAAGCAAATAAATCTGGGTGAAATATCACCATACAGATTTCTTAACCAGTTACTTGAAAGGAACCATGCAAAACATACTAAAAATAAAAACAACGTGGAAATGGCATGAGACAGTAAGGAGGTGTCTGTGATGTGGCAAAGTGCAGTTTGGATAACATGATGCTGCTCATTTATCAAAATCTGAAAGCTATCTCTTCGATACTCATCAAAACGTCCTAAGCACCAGATTATGACACTTTAAGAGACACAACATCTTAGAAACCTGAGGTAGAGCATTATTTATGCATTTTTCTACAAGGATTCACTCCCCAGAATAAATGGGTTTTGGTGGACCTTTTATACTAATACATGACTAACTGACTGCATAAAATTAATCAGTTTAACAGATCTATACTGGAGTATTTTAAAATAGGCTGATGTGTACAGTTCTGAAATACATCAGATAAACTGAAAATTCCTTCAGTAGTCAGACCTTAGAACACATAAGAAAAATTAGCAGGAAGCAAAATTAATTGCTACATAAAGAAAAGAACTGTACAATACTTACAGTCTGCATTTTTCAGTGACTGTTTCTTTTTAGAGGGTTTGGAGATGACTTTGATCCGTTTACTGAGGAACACGCCGATGTCGTCACTATTGCCATAGAACATTTTTACCGACAACATGAAGTGCTTTCTCTTGTCTGAGTCTGATATGTATAATGTTTTGGCAGTGCAATAATTCTGTAGGTGAAAACATACTGGTTTTTCTTCTTTCAAGTCAATCCAGTTCAAGAAACTATGTATATTTAATTATGAATAAAATACAAAAACTGATGCAATAGTAGTATTTCTGAAGCAGATCAGGAACTGCTTTTTCTATCTCTTTCGTATGGATATTTTTTTATGACTGCTGACTGTTTAGCTTTGTGAAGTTCAGCACCTGACCTGAGTACTTTAGTGTCTTCTAAAACCCCTTACCAGGACTGGAAAACAGAGGGTTAGAGACTCTAGCTGTGTCAAACCCATCTCTGAGCAGTTAAGAGCACTAATAAAAATTACACTTGAGTGGAGCTATACTGGCAGTACGCTGGGCATGCACAAGAGGTTGCCTATGCAGAAGATGTGTTCAGCCAAACTTTTCTTGAAAGGATGGTAGATGATTTGGTTTTGAAACACTTGAAAGTTACATTGTGCTAACTGTTTCTACCACATGACAAGAGGATATTAAAAAAAAAAAAATCCACCCAGAAAATCTCAAAAAGAACTTATTACCCTTTTACTATTCAGCAACGTACAAAATCTTTCTAAGTAGACTCTATTGGAAATACTAGATATGAATAAAATACTGCTTAATAAAACCACCAGCTAAAAGGAGCACTCACATGCTGCCAGTTCTAGTTCAACTGTTTAAGTCATCACAAATATCTTTAAAAAAATCTTGTAGCAATTCATACCACTGTAAAAAAAAATCTTATACACTTATTAAGATGCTATTTTAATTGTATTTTTCTGCAAAGAAACTTAAAGACCACTTCTAGCAGTAGATATCATTCAGACACCTCCTTGATGAGATTATTCATTCATGCGAGCCAGGGAGAGGGACACAGTGTGAGCCAAAAACATTACTTCAGTTAGTTACTGACGCCTACCAAATAACGTAGCCGTCTAGTGACTCTGAATCAACAACTCACAAATGAAAAGTTAAGTACCCTGTTAAGATCCCATAGCCCAAATTCACCCACTCAACTGTCCTACATATTTTTGAGGGACTTTTAAAAACCACTTATGTAATATCTGCTACAATGTAACAGAAATATCAAAACCAAACAAGGGTATTCCCTGAAATGTGCACCGTATAGCTATAATATCCTTTGCAGAATATGGTGTCCTTTGCAGAGTGGTTTATTGCAATTCTACCTTTCCCTCCAAGTTCAGCTGCTGCATTTCTTGGTCGCTGTTGCCTATTCCAATGAAGGCGCAAGGCTGTGACTCTTGCTCAGTGCAACCGTCCCGTTCCATTTGCTCTTTTTTTTTCTTCCATCCACTGCCCATAAGATACACACATGGAGGAGGACAAAAGAACCTGAAAATGAAAATGCACTATGAGATTATACACAGCTTTCAAGAAAATTCTTCAGACAGAAACTGTTGTGAATGAAAAACTCTCAGGCTGTTCATGTTCTGCATTTGAGTTTCTACGGGCATGCCCTTCACATGCCTTGAAGATTTTCTAAAATGAAAATCAAAAGAAAAGAAAAACCAAGGAAAATCAGCATTAGATTCACTGTCACTGAGTATCTTTCCAATTCAATATATGATAGCCAATAGTCTGCATTTCTATAAACCAAGAACACTTTCTACCTTTACAAAGAAGATACCCTCAAGGAAAGTTAAAAAGGCCTTGAAAGTGACGGTGTTCTGGTTTTGTAGGTACTTAACATGATGCAGCAATTAATACATACAGAACAGTTCCACAAACTAATTTGTGGGACAACTGCTAACTACAATTCCTAAACATTTGGTGTTTCATTATTAGCAAGGAGGGAGTCTACTCTCTCCAAGCATAAATCCCTTTTCAGGCTTTAAATGGAATAGATGATTTTACATCTTCATCAGTAAAAGATATGATCCCGTCTTTAGCAGCACTGCCTGAAATCAGTCTAGACAATATTTACAGAAACATGTTCAAAATCAAATGCAGCTTTATAACATAATGCATTGGTTTTATGAGTTTCTACAAATTCTAAAGACAGAATCTTTTCAGTTTTAGTCAACAGCTGCAATGTTTTTTTCATCATTTACAGAATCACTATGGTTGGAAAGGACCTTTAAGATCATTGAGTCCAGCCATTATCTATCTCTACCAGGCCACTTATACGCCACATCTGTGATGGCTCTTAAATACATCCAGAAATGGTGATTCAGCCACTTCCCTGGGAAGCCTGTTGCAGTCCTTGATAATCTTTTTCGTGTAGAAGCTTTTCCTAATGTCTAACCTAAACCTCCCCTCGTTTAATTTAATACCATTTCCTCTTGTCCTGTCAGTTGTGGCATGTAAGAAGAGGCCAACACCTGCCTCCGTACAACCTCCCTTCAGGTAGCTGTAGAGAGAGATAAGGTCTCCCCTCAGACTCCTCTTCTTCAGGCTAAACAACCCCAGTTCCCTCAGCTGCTTCTCATATGGCTTATCCTCAAGACCCTTCACCAGCTTCATTGCCCTTCTCTGCACCCTCTCCGGCACCTCAGTGTCCTTGCACTGTGGTGCCCAAACCTGAACCCAGTACTCAAGATGCAGCCTCACCAGTGCCGAGTACAGTGGGACAATCACTTCTCTAGTCTTGCTGCCAACACTATTCCTAATACAAGCCAGGATGCCACTGGCCTTCTTGGCCACTCAGAATCATAGAATCCTTTAGGTTGAAAGAGACCTCCAAGATCATCAAGTCCAACCATCAAGCCAACACTACTAAGTCCTCCGCAAAAATAGAATCAGATTAGAATCTGTCAGGGTTGGAAGGGAACACAAGGATTTTGGAAAGGGTACTTAAAATCTTAGTGCTCACTACCCTAGTTCCTTTGGCAAGGGGCAACATCTGGCTTGGCATCATAGTGTGGGCAGAAGAGTTTTCTGGGTTCATTTTCTTTTTTTCTCTGAATTGCTGCCTAAAACCAGCGATGGTGAACACGACAGGACACAAGTGTTGTTGCTCTTCAGGCTTTTATGGCAACTGCTTTGTGCCTCTACCCTGTGTTCTGTTGCTGCTGTCATTAAGGTGTTCCTCTAATTGAAGAAACAAGCTATTATCACATGTGACCTCCTCAAACTGAATAAATATGATCTTGCTTCAACTCCTTGTTTCTAAACCAATAGACATGAAGTGGAGGTGCGCTCAGGTCCTAAAAAGGACTTTTCAATTAAAAAAAAAAACAAGCAAATCGTGTGCTGGGGAAGACAGTGCCATCAGAAGTAAAAAAACCCACAAGTATGACCCACCCTCCTCTCCCAAATCATCAGCTTTAGGTTAAACATTTTTAACTAGGTGCTTCTTATCAGCCTGCTCATGTTTAAGGTGCTTGAGGTCTCACTTTCCAGCTTTCCTCCATAATTACAAGAGTTTTTACAAATCAGTTTTAGAGAGGGAAGAGAAAAAAAAGAGTATAATCATCTAACTATTGCAACTGGGACTTTAAAAACAGTGCATCAGCTGCTGAAATATTCACAATAAACAATATTCCAGCTGAGAGACTTATAAAACTTCATGCATCCAAAACTAAACTTGCACCCAATGCAACTTTGGATCACCCATTTTTCTGTGGGTGGTTTCTGTCACAAATGCACAAATGGGTTTCACACAAGCCCTTGAATGTGGAAAACTGATTGTTCCAGTTAAAATACATATTTAGGGCATTGCCCCAGCACCTTCCCCCTTTTCACGTGCCTTATGGAATCCATACAGGCCCTCTGGTTCGTAACTGGCCAAGTGGGACTCACACACACTCAGTGTTTGCTCCTAGAGGCCATGTTTTACTCATGCATCTGTATTTTTATATAATTTTTATTTATAGTTCTAAATCAAATGAATAGTACCATGGTATTCAGATGGTCAGATGGGCTACTCATCCAACCTGCCAAGGATGGATGGACTGAAGAAAAACAAAAGGACTCTGGCCCTTCTTTGGAAGCTGATGCTCTTTGCAACACTGCAAGCTCCCCAGCACTGGGGACTTCACTATAATCCTCCTGGTAAGAAGCAGGAGCTGCAGACGTGCCATGGCAGGGGACTGCAGTTCATGGCATCAGACCAGGGTAGAACATACCTCCACACCTTCCCATCCCATCTCCACTCTGACCCATGACATGTTAAACCCTTCACGGTGGGCTGGCAGAGCTTGCTTGCAACCAGGCTGACACACAAAGAGGGGGGGAGGGGGGGGGGGGGAGGCAGAACTGGAGAGGCAGCCTTGCTCATGAGAAATGCTTTGCTCCAAATTATGCTCTATTTTGGAAGCTGCATGCAGAAGTCCGGCTGTTAAGGCAGTCTGCATCCCAATCAAAACCAACTGATGGAGACATCTTTTTTTTGGCAGCTCTCCGTATCAGACTCGGAGGGAAGATGCGATCAGCACCATGGTTGTTAAAAGCAATGCTGCTGATTTAATGTCCTCCTGCAAGAGATCAGATTTTCTACCCCACAGCCCTTTGATGGACAGGTAGGATGATGGAAAATGAAGATGGCACACATTAAAGGGATTCAAAGCCCTTGGCTGACCTCAGCTTGTGCCAACAGATGGGAAACATTTGCAAGGAAGCTGTGGTGCCCAAGGGATCAGTGTGCTCTCATCATACCTGCCAGTGACCCACAGTTCTTCTGCAGGGTGTACAGAAGAAACAAGAACCTGGCAGAACATACTGGTGATATCAGGCAGGCTACATGATATGGTGAGGGGGACATAAGCAACCAGTGAGTGTGATAACATGTTGAAGGACAGATAAATCACCTAGTAGAGGTGCCAGTCACTCTCTATTGCACAACCCCAGAGTCGAGAGGGATATCCTACATCAGAGTCATGTGTAGAGTCATGTGTTAAGGTCAGACAAGAAAAATCAAACTCCAAAGCCTGGAAATGGTTTTATCATCATTCCACCAAAGGTGTGAGGCACTGCTCAACTCATAGCCTGTCCCTAGTCACACATGCAAGAAGGCTGGTGGTCCTCACAGCGGCCATTGCTAGTTTGGACATGGTCATATAGAATTCTGGCAGAGCTGCAATTAGTCATGCCCTGTCTCCTTGCCCTGATCCCAGGAGCAAGCCCAAGCAGACCAGTGCTCCTCAAATCCTGCTTGCTTTTTAGGCCAATAAAAAGCAAAATCCAGGTGCACATTTTTGGAGGACCATCTCCAGCCTCCATGAGATCACAGCCTTCTTATTAACAGTTTGGGCACTTCCAGAGATACTTTTTAAATGCAATTTATTTTCCCTTCAGATGAATACGTGTCCAAATATTGCAGCAAGAGGAGGAGGTTGGAAGGGAGCAAGGGATGTATTCTGCAAGAAAATCCCCATTGGCTCTGGTTGTTAGGTTGAACTGGGCTGCATCTGTCACATCTGATTAGATTGTTGTCTTTTTTTATCTCCCTGATCTGAGCCATGATTCTTCTGGTTTTACGCGACATTTCCTTGGCAATAGAGCTGCTTGGGTTATATCTTTAGGATTTTTCACAAACTGTAAAACACACAGCTTGCAAAGGGTATTTATTGACACAGTTATGTTTTGCATCTCAACTCAAACACAAGACACCTATTAAACAGACCAACAATATAGACAAACCAGCTCCCTCAAAGCCCAGGTGCCACCTTTGGTTCTTTGGTTTACCAAGGAGTCATTGAATATGTAGGTCAGAGATGCCACCTGGGCAGTTTGTACCCTGCACAACAGCAGAGGGGTGGTTAGCCGAGGTGCCAAGGCTGTTGGGAGCCCTGTAACACAGCTAAGGGAACCAAGAGCAAGATTCATAAATAGGTGAGCCTTTAGGACCAAAACAAGTCACTCTTCTGAGAACAATGGCCTCATACAACTATATTCCTCTGCTCTAGGTCTTCAAGGACAATAAGATTGCTGGACTACAGACAATCATCCATGAGATGACAAGACAAGCACAACCAGGAGGACTAGGTTAGCTAGAGAAGGAACTAAAGATTAATTTGGCAACGTACGGTATCATTGCAGTCAGGGAAAACAACAGGGCAAAGCCTCCAGCTGCCAAGTTCCTGCTCCAAATGAATGGGTTTGGAATGGAGTTTCTGCCCCAGAACCGAGCACCTCCTGCTCCACCTCCAGGGCTGAGCAAGCCAAGGGAAATTCACACGCTTTTCGTTGGAAAGACCCTTTTTCTGAGCCACATCTGGCTCTGAGCTCACCCTACTGGAACTGCTTAATGGATGGTGTGGGTGAGTTACTGAAATGATATTTTACAGAGGGGTATTTTTCCCACTCAACAAATTCTCTGCCTTTGTAAGGCCCTAAATCAATGCTGACACACAATTCAGTCTCTTTTCTTGTCTTTCCAAAAGGCTTCAACATCCCTTGGAAAGACAAGAAAAGAAACTGAGTTGTGTCAGCGTTGATTTAGGGCCTTACAACTCAATCTCAATTCTTTCGTTGGTGTTGCAATGCTTGAATGAGCTGTGCCATCTGTGACCACCTGGACCTCTCCTCAACCAAGTGGTTCCATGGCATGGTGATGAGGCCAGACTCAGTGGCTCAAACCACCTATAGCCTGACATGTGTCTAAGTGCCAAACTCCCCCTTGGCACTTCCACCCAGCCCAATCTCTCAGCACTGGAGTCAGAGAAGGCTCCCCAAAGCAGGAGGTCAAATGAGAAGACAAATGATAGAGAATATTATGTGGGGAATAGCTACAGCCCATGGTCCACTTTCCCATTCTGGATCTACCCGGTCTGGCTGCGTGGAAGGAGCGGTGATTCAGGATGGCTCAAGCACTGAGCCAGGGGACGCAGCCTCCTCTCGCTCACCCATGAGCATGACAGCGTTTGCATTTAGATGGGAACAGTTATGAGCTCAAATGGCCTTTTGTCACCACACAGCTGCTGCACACACCTGCTCCTCAATGCAAAAAGGCCCCTTATGGTTGTTACACATCAGGGCCCCTCAGTCTTCTGGTGTCTTCCCCCATTCATCTGAATAAAAGCGTGGGGTGGAAATGCCAGAGAGCAGCGAGGTTTCCCTGCGGAGTCCTCTCGTCACTGCACCTCAGCACCACCGTGTCTGCTAACACACAACGTCTTGGTGGGAGGATTCTGCACACACATTGAGACACTTAAATGTAAGCATTTCTGTGTGATCTGGGTGCTTGATTCAGTTGCCTAAATGTAACATGACACAAAAATGGAGTCACCATGCTACAAAGGTGCAAGTCTTACAGTGTACAATCCTTGTACAAGCACCCCTGGACCCATCCCGTGAAGACTCTGTTGGAGAGGATCCAGGGGAGGGTTGTGAAGGTGATCAGACAGCTCTAACACCTCTCAAGGTGTTAGAGGACAGGCTGAGAGAGTTGGGGTTGTTCAGCCTGGAGAAGAGAAGGCTCCAGAGAGACCTTATTGCAGCCTTCCAGTATCTGAAGGGGGCCTACAAGAAAGCTAGGAAAGGACTTTTTGGAAGGGCTTGTAGTGATAGGACAAGGAGTAATGGCTCCAAACTGGAAGAGGGTAGATTTAGATCAGATGGAAGGAAGAAGTTCTTCACTGTGAGGGTGATGAGACACTGGAACATGTTGCCCAGCAAAGCAGTGGATGCTCCATCACTGGAGGTGTTCAAGACCAGGGTGGATGGAGCCTTGTGCAACCTGGTCCAGTGGGAGGTGCCACTGCCTGTGGCATGGGGACCAGAACCAGATGATCTTTAAAGCCCCTTCCAACTGTTTTGCCAAATCAATATCCCATCAAGAAAGACAAGGCTATCGAGGTTATCAACAGAAAGATCAGTATGGATTTATTATCCATCTCCTGGAAATGGAGGAATAACATAACCCAGCCAGTCACAGGTACAACAGAGGAAACACTAAACTCAAACAGCGTGGAGGACACAAACATAGCCTGACTAATAGTGGGCAGAACAAACAAAGCAACAATCCCATGCACCACATGTGATGCAACAGAGAAGAGGAAGAAAGAAAGAGGGGAAACCAGCATCCCCCAAGAAGCCATCCTGGGGGAAATACCAGATGAGATCATATTTAGATATAACCTTGATCATTCAGAGGTAGTCAGAGGGTCCTTCTAAAGGAAAACTCTGCCTGGTACATCCTCCAGCAGATGAACTCTCCCACCACCTACACAAGCAGGGCCTGCTTAAATCTTGTTCTCTTAACAAGCAGGACACCTGCTGTTGATCACCCAATTGGCTTTCATCCACGATCGGCCAGGTCCTGAGTGAAAGCGAACACAAATGTTTTGATACCCATCTGGCCTTTCCCTCAACAGCTGATGGCTTTTCCTCACACAATCAGTGACTTCTCTCACAATCATCTTGGCAGAGAAACTTATTTCTCACACCATCACTGCAGAGACAAGAATCATCATGACATCTCTGCAGAGAAGGAAATCGTCCATATGTCAAACCCCAATTCTGGGCACTTCACTTGGCCCCTTGACACATGGATAAATTAGAACCCTCACACTGCTTCAGGGGTATGCCTGGCTTAGCTTTCAGTCCTGGATGGTCCCACCGCTCAATGCCTGCTGGGCTGTAGCCAGCAGAGGAACTAAAAGTTCTTCTTGGTGGCAAACACAGAGGCCAATCCAGTCTTGTCCTTGTTAACGAGGAGCTACCTGGCCAGCCTTAATCCTCTCACCTAGTTGTGGAGTTTATCCATGTGTCAAATTCTATTTGGGGCTTAGTGTTTAGGGCCCATCGTGTCACTCGGCCCCCTGACAAATGGACCAGTCATAGCTCTCACACTGTCTCCAGATGTGGGGGCATCACGGTGTCCTTTATCCAACTCTGGGTCATTCACTACAGACAGCACTTCAGTTGTCTTGACCCCTGGGTTCCTTTGCTGCGATCTCGAAGTGCAAAAGAAAATGCAAAAGGAGAAGTTTTACTTCGATCAAAAAGTGGAACTTTATTGTTTGCCCATAAAGCGGCCTGCGACAGGTAACGGTGTGACAGGAAAGGTAAAGAGGGGAAAGAAAGTAAGAGCCACCACCACGGGTCCAAGGCGTCCCTATGGTCCCAGGTCCATTCAGCGTCCTGCTGGTCGTTCTGATCGTCATGATCCTCAGTGTGGGAAATCTTCCCAAGTTTGGTTGCTAAGAAGCCATCTTTTATGCCAGGTGATGCACTTTGCTCCTCATCTGTCCCATGGGACTCCTGCCCATCTCCACCTTCCTCCTACCAATCTTCACCATCTTCAGCAAGGCTACCACGCATGCTCAAGGAGGAGTGCCCGAGGCATGGTCAGCCTTAGAGGTGGGGAGCTTTTGGCCAGGAGGTGTGTTTTCATATTATAATGATATTATAATGAGCAAAGTTCACCTAAGTCCGCGATTTCTTCATCAGTGCCAAGATATCCATCTTCCTAGGCAGCTGAATTTAGCAGGTCCAGCTCCTCCAGGCAACGCAGAATGGCTCAGCACAATACATGGCACAGTACTGGGCAAGACATCAGCCCAAGTTTCAGGGTACCTGGTTGTCCACGTCTCTGATGACAAGGTTGAGACAAATTCTTCAGTCTTGGTGGCGCCAGCAGACCAGCCCAAACCATTCTGTGATTCTATGACCCCTTGCATCTCAGACATCCCTGGACATCCCAAATGCCACTATACCTCTGTCTAAGAAACTGAGTCAAGCCCCTACTAAATACATGCTTGAGCTTGGAGAAAAATTCAGCTGAGCCTGTGGCTGCTCCAGAGGGAGCAAAACTGCTCTTCAAACTCCTTGGACTATGCTTACTACTTCCACCAAAGCCCTGCTCCTAGGAGACACTGGAAAGCACAGAGCTAAAGTCAGGATGTGAATCTGGAGCTGAACCTCTTCTGGAGTGCTTTTGGTGTTCAAATATATGTATATTAGTTTAAGAACATCTTTCATGATATAGCAGCAGAAATGGCCTTTTTTTGTAATGCCCTGGGAAACTGAGGTGACACTATGCAGAGAGGAAGCCCCCAGAACTCATAGCTCTAACCCCCCTTAACCATCATATCACACCACTGATGCCAACAGTTGTGATTTGATGTTTACCCACTGTGATGTCCACAGGCTTTCAAGGAAATCTGCAACTCAACAGGATGGCAGGTTTATTGCCCTCATCAAAAAAAAAACCAAACCCTGATTCACAGAAACTGAAATGTTTTGCTGAAACACAGTGGTTTGGAGGAGGTCAATGACTCATGGGCACGGGCGAGTTCACATTGTACACTCCTGGAGCTGGGAATGGGATAAAAGATGAGCATCTAACTCAGGACTTTATTAGGGCCCTGTGATTCCCCATAAACCAAATCCTTCACTTTGTGAATTCAGGGGGAATTCATTTCCAGCTCAGAAGGAGTAAGGAAGGAGTAAGGAGGGTGAGACTTAGCAGAGCTAGAATTTGGATGCTGAAAGCCAGGGGTTAGTTAGAAAAATGCCATAAAGATCTCACCTGAATGCTGAGATTTTTAAGCACTCAGCTGAAATCCTTCTGAATCTGGTTGCCTTTCCTTTTGGGAGACTGAAACATTGGTAATGGAAGATTTCCCCTCTCTAGGAAGTGCCCCCCCGCCCCTTGCAGACGCACTGTTTGTGTTTTTACTCACCTTATTTTAGAACTAATATTAACTAGTATTACTCTCTTGGCAGGGATGGTTTTCCCCCCTCTCAACAGTGAAACTGCATGTGAATTCTGAATTTTCCAGTTAATTGAACAAACTAAGCACTGGCAATGCAACTGGTCCCTGTAACGTGCATATGCTTTATTCCATTTTTCCTCAAGGGGTCCATCTTAGAATAGACATAAGGAAAAGAAAATATGGGGGGGGAGCAAAAATAAAAGGAAGACTCTTGCTATAACTTACAGGGTCACTTCCTGGGGGTTGATGAAATCCTTTCCAGCTTATTTCTGTATGCATTTTTGGAGTTATCTCAGGATCCCCCAGAAGTGGCGATACCTCTGTGAGTGATAGGTTTGAGGGAAAAAGGGTCCAGATAGAACTGGGACGAGTAGAGGTGGTTGGAACTGGAACCAACAAGCAGCAAACACTAAGAAATGGCCATTGTGGGGGGGAAAGTTCAACTTTTTCCATTAAACTGGAAGTCCTGGGTCAGGTTTAGGAGTTCAAGTGTAATGCTGCCAGCCTTGGCTGGAGGAGGGGTGCACAGCAAAACTCACGGCTTAGACCAGAAATGGGGTAACCCACAAAATCCCTCTTCAGCCAAATCAACCTGTTTGGCCAAACTACCTAGGAGCCAACCTCATCCCAAGGAGCACTTCAGCTCTGATGGCTGGGGGATCCCAGCAGGGAAAGACCATCCCTCCACTCTGCAGTACAAAACCCATCAGCTCCCAGACAAAGTGTAATTGAGGGTCATGTCCTTTGCTAGTGTAAAACTTATTTTACAGTTTAAAAGAACTTATTTTTTTTAAAAAAATAAATATTGTTCTTCCCCTGTTTGAGCTGGGTCTTTGCAGGAGCTCTCCCTCCCATGCCTGAAAGCCAGGGATGAAAAGCCCACATGGTACACCTTCACAGTTTCAGGATGTCCTTATAACAGAAAGGGATTCAATTCCAAGTCCCCTATTTTTAACCTGAATTTTAAGAACCAAAGAAGAGTGGAGCTCAAATTCTCCACTTAGGTTTCTCAAGGTATTTCTTTCCTTATTTATGGCCACTAGAAGCCAAGATTTTAGCCATTTCTAGGTCTCTGTTCCTCTCCTGCCTCACACTGGAGACTTGGGAAACCATTCCTAGTTCAGATGTCCCCTAAACAGTCATTTTTTCATCTTCCCTTGCAAGGATTAAGAATAACTCCAAGTAGCCTGGCCACTTACTCCCAGAAACCCATTCAAGCAGGACCTGCTGCCAGTGCCAGAACATATCTGTATCCCACTGTTCCCAGACACGTGGCAGGTGATCCTTAGTCACAACAGATCTGCTTTGCTCCTGCAGGACTGTCATCTAGTGTTTACTCCAGGACCACAGGAAATATTGCTGGTCTGAGGCCGGGCTCGATCATGGGAACTGCTCATTTACTGTCTTGGAAAGGGTGGCATAATTTTACTAAAACCCAGACAAGCCTGACACCTTGGTGACACAATATAATTTCACTAAACAAATACCTTGACACCAAAAATGAGGCTGAATTGCATTATTTTACAGGAGCAGATGGGAATGATAAACATTTAGCCAGGGAAACGCTTAGATTGCCACAGTCCATTACTGCTGCGACACGGGTGGGTATCTAATGGCCTCTGTTAGTGAGTGCAGAGCAGAAGCCACCACAGGTAAAAGTCCATCCATGGGTGGTCACATGTCTTTGCAAGAAATAGCTTCACTCGTTCCCAGATACAAAGGTCTGGAGGTGCTGGGGTAGAAGATCAGGTTTATGGTGAGGCTGTGAAGTTAAGAGGATAAGGGGTTAAAGCCTGACCCGTGGGGTACCTCTCCTTCCCATCCACACCAGTCCTGCAGCAGAAAGCATCAGAGATGACTGCTTGGCCAGCTGCATCTTCCTCAACCTCTCACTTGTCATCGACTGAACTCATCACAAGTGAATCCTCCCTGTGCAGCTCAAGTAGAGAACAGCCATAGGACTTCTGACCCATGCAGTGTCTGCAGCTTTTGTTCAAGCCAGGGTGACAGCACAGACCCCAGGAAGGAGTTCTGCTGCCTTTCCAAGCTATACGTGGCCGAGCAAGCCAGAAGACATGCCTGTGTCCTTGTCCGATGCTAGACCTAGTCCCCAGGTGATCATATACTCCACCACTAAGCCAGTATATCAAGTAAAGAGCAGCATTATTTCAAAGGGGGATAAAAAAA